>NC_055994.1:43010337-43312953 GCF_018446385.1 Zingiber officinale
TATTGTCAGTGACCTAAGACCAGGGTGGGAATCCCTGGCTAGGCCCTCCGACGCTCAAGTTAGTGATTTCTCTTGGTGAGGCAGAAGGAATAAGGAAGAAGATGAACAATAACTCCAAATTAGGGTTCACAATAGATGACTATGTGTGTTGTGAGCGTGAGCATACCTGTCCAATGGAGAGTATTCCCCTTTTTATACCACTTCATCTAATCTCCATAGTCATGAAGTGGACTCCGGTTTGTTAGAGTTTGTTATGACATGACATAAGCCATGTACTTGCATAAAATAGTTTTTAAGGAATCTTTCTTGTACCCCAGATACACCCTTTTTATCGCTTAGTACCTACAGAAGAGTCTAGAAACATTCTTTCTGCCAAATTAATCAATCTGTTATGCAATCACATGCTGTAGATATTTTCATAAGCTATTTATAAATATTCCCGAAATATTTGCTCCCACCCTGTCTTATAAATTATATCAAGGTATATATATCGCTCATGCCTACTTGCCCTATTTTTGCTATGTTATATACAACCCGATATTATACTATGATTTGCATCGGACGGAATTGAACCTACGTTATGTTCGGGCGGGTTATTATTACTATTCAACCTATGTCCTATTCGTCCAATAATATACTATAAATTCTATACGGCTTTGTTTCTTTATATAACCAAGTGATCATATACATCTGACCCATACTAGTCTATATCCAGATGTACTAATTCAAACAATCCCGACCATCTTTCTTAAAGTGCAAACCCGACTGACATTGACCAATCTTTCTTAAGGTATTATCTCAGCCGATATTGACCTATTTTCTTAAGGTATTATCCGGCCGATATTGACCTATTTTCTTGATCATATTACCTCGGCCAATATCCATGCTTATTTAATCCTGCTATCTCTTTTCTCCTTCCCACCGAGGACCTATTAAACCTAACTTATATCAGTGCCCCTTCAGATGGAGAAGATCACACAAACCTAAATAATTTCCTATAATCATCCATAGAGGAAGTTTGATCTAGTGATCTGCAAACAAACTCATCCGATATGGAGGAAGGCACTTAAAGCCAACGCGTAAGTTTGGATGCATCACTTACAAACCAGTAATGAAAATTATGGAATTTATTTAAATAATTCCTCTCCCACTTAGTTATTTAAAATCGAGGAATTTTAACATGCACACACATCACACATGCACATAAGCACACAAACACAGCATATAAAGGCAATAAATATGAAAATAAATTTCCAACTATTATGGCCTCATCCATCGCTGTCCTTCGTATGCTACCAACCCTAGCCGCTGCCAACCCTAGCCAGGTGAGGAGGTGAAAACCTAGTCGCCGACCCTAGGGTTTATGTCATCATGTCTATCTTGCTTCCTTCTTCGTCGTGCCTCTGGTCCTCAAGGTATCACCACGCATAGCAAGCCGCAACAATAAGAAATAAAAAATTACATTTATCGATCCTATATTCTACGAAGGAATGTACATGTAATATAGATCAAATAAAATGTAAAATATACTAATATAGCTTCGGCTATATTTAATAATGACAATCATGTAAACATAAAATACCCTCGATATGCCCGAGGGTTCAAATCACATACAAACACAATAGGCCATAATAGTTGGAACTATGATACCTACAACCACAGAGTTAATCTATTTTGCATATCCTACTATTATGCTGCCTAAATTATATATGAATAGTGCATAATTTAACCAAAAACCAAACACTCAGAGGTAGAAAACCTACTCTGATACCACTTGTTGGTGTTGGGAATTCCGTTATGAGTAAATCCCCTATACAAAAATTTGTACAGGCACAGAACTTTTCCTAGCAACAAACATGATCGATCAGACATGTGTTTAATCAATCAATCAAGTTTTTGATTGATCAAAGCGTACCTTGATCAAAGCACAAGATTGTTGGCCTCTTGTGTTGGTGTTCAGGATCCATACAAAGAAAAACAAACAAATTGCTTTGCGGAATAAGAACTAGTTGTAGCTTTCCTTGTATGCTAAGACCTCTTGATCTTTTGCTGTATTCCTCTCCTCTTCTCTGACATCATGTGGACGACGATCTACCAAGATAAAACACCCGAACCTCTTCTTCCTTTCCAAGCCGCCTACCACCAATGATTGCAAAGCAAAAAGTGGCGCCTCCTTCTTCTTCTTTTCCTCCAAACCACCGGCCACCTAGGTGCTTCTTCTCTTCTTTTTCTTCTCCTTCAAGCCCCAACCACCTAGGGGAGATGGAGCACTGGCCCTAGAGGGAAGAAAGGGATGTGGGGCGCTGACCCTAGAGGAAAGAAAAGGAGAAAGAAAGGGATGTGGGGCGTCGTCTCAAGAGAAAAAGAGAGGGTTGTTTAGTTGTGTAGAAAAACAAAACTTATCACTTATGTTTTTGTGGCACAACCTCCTCTCATTTTATCGCCATATAAAAAAGAAGAAAAATTAACAGATTTTTTTGGAATTCTATTGAGAGAGAAAAAAATCTCCCTTTTTTATAACTCCCCTCTTTTTCTTTTTATTCTTTTATTGTGGTCGGCCCCTCGCTTGGGCACCAAGTGAGGCTTGGCCGACCCCTTGCTTAGGCACCAAGCAAGAATGTGGCCGACCCTTTCTTAGGTAGGAAGCAAAATCAAAATAGGTGAATGCGAGGCTTTATAGAGGCTACAACAGGGACCGAGAGGAGGAAATGGTTTTGGCCTCCTGATGGACTTGAGCGTCCTATGTTCGACCCGAACACTCAACTCAATTTCATCAATAATAAGTCATACCACTATAGGGTCATTATTGAACTACCGCACCAATCCCATATTATAATATAGGCTCCAACTTATCATGAGTGTGTTAATCTCCATGTGTTTAAGATATCATATATCCGTTAATTAAATAAGTTACTGAAAACTAATTTAATTAACATCTAACTCCAAGAGTAGTACCACTAAACTTTATTATCATGTCGGACTAACTCCACCTGCAAGGTTTACTTGATATTCCTTATGAGCTCCTCAAGGGGACATCATCAACCTAAATAAATAGGACACAATTTTCCTTTATAATCAACAACACACCATATAAATGATACTATCTCCCAACTTATCCGGCCTATTGATTTAACGGATAAATCTCACCCATTGATAAGTTAAAGAAATAAATACTAAGCATATGTGTTTGTTATTATATCGGGATTAAGAGTACGCACATTCATAATAATAGAGGTTTGTTCTTTTATATAGTTAGTATAAATCGAACAACCTCAAATGGTCCTACTCAATACACACATAGTGTACTAGTGTAATTTTATAGTCAAGACAAACTAATACCAAATTACATTACAACCGTTCCAATGGTTTGTTCCTATCCATTTTGGTTGTGAGCTACTATTTATAATTTATAAGGAACTGATAATATGATCATCTGTGTGGCACCACATACCATGTTATCTATATTATAAATTAAATGGACAACTGCATTGACATATATATAAATATAAAATACATTTATTTGACCAAAGTGATTCTCATTTCAAAATATCTCAAAAATAGATGTTTATACAAAAGCTAGGCATAAAGTTTGCATCCCAACAGCAATAAGTTATGCCAAGGGATGTGAGTGATATAGATGAGATCTATCCCTTCCATATAACAAAAGTGATATATGTGGGCCCCTTGATTATTAGAACACAATAATGCATGACCATGCTTAAATAAGTTCAATATGTAATATTGAACTTATTTGATTGAGTGTGTCTACTTAGAGATCAAGAAACATAAAAATTGATAAGAGAATGATATGGTCTATGCCTCATTGATCAATCTAGATATCAAGGATAGAAGGATTGAGTCATACAAGATAATAGACATGGAAAAGTTAGGTTGGATCTCGACATTCTCATCACTTGGGTAGAAATGATGCCTTGATAGATGCCACTCATTGTTTATGTATCTAAAATAGGTTTAGAGGCATTGCCAACATTATGAGAACCTAGTGGGTCACACACAAGGAATAAGTCAATGGAGAAGGATTCATATGATGAATTATTGGATTAAGTCTAATTCAAATTGGACTTAGTGAATTGGACTCAATTGGATCCAACTATTGGATTGAGTCAAATTTGAATTATACTCATTGACTCAATTGGATTGATGGTTAATGAGTTGGACTCATTAAGTAATTCCATGAATTTGAATTCATGAAGAAAGAGGAGTGTATAATTTGAATTACTCATGCATTGGATGCATTAGATTCATTGGATGAAGATAAATATTAATGTCAATTAAGGCAATTGACATTAAGGCATAAAGTAATTTCATAAAAAATGATTAACCAGGCTAAGTAACGTCGAGTTTGGGGTGCATAAGGCAATTTTATAAATCTATAAAAAGGAATTTTTGGATTCATTTTCATGATGAGTTTTTGGTGTTCTTTCTCTTCTTCCTCCTCCTCTCTTCCACTTGGCCGAAACTCCCAAGAAGGGTTACAAGCACAACCTTTGGTTGTTCCATTCTCAGTTTATGAGTTTGTGAGACAAATGAGGCTTGTACGTATGGATACCATAGAAGCGCAACCTCTAGATCACGCTAAGATCCGCATATAAAGAAATGATGTTGTCTAGATTGTGAAGAGCACGTAACAAAGGTATAACTCCCTCTCATGTAAATCTTAGTATATGGTTTACTTTCACATGGATCTTCTAGAGGAACTAGATGTTTTCCACTGCGCTTTCGCGTGTTTAGTACCCTACTTTCTTACAGTGGTATCAGAGCCACTTATGGAGGCATATACTAAGTTGTAGTAGATTTTATATGTGATATAGAAATTACATGAGATTTTACAATGATTTACATGATTATGAGTACGATTTTGGCCAATGGTCTCGGCTAATGTTTTGTGGGTACCGAGGTCTCGGGCATGGCAACAACTCATGCAATGAGTATGCAAAATAATTTTACTTCTGGGTGCTACTCCCTTGACCCCCGCCAGCTAACCAGCTAGTGGGACCATTGTGGAGTTGCAACTCATAAGTCTTTGTTTAAATCATAGTAGATTTTATGTCATAAAATATTATGAATGCATATGTTATGTGACATGGTGCATGGTTATAGCCCTTAAATCCCGATGTGATTGAATGTGTGTGTTGTAATTCATAATACTGCCTACGTGTCGTGCCTCTCCTGTTACATTCTTGTTGTAAATTTAGACTACACTCAAATGTAACTCAAGTTTTCTTTAGATTTTGTAATGTACAAGTTAGAGAAGAATAAGTATACTTGACGACGGTGAAAAAAAGGATGAGGACAACAACACATGACGATCAAGGAAGCACTTGGAGAAGATGCTTTGACTTAGGTTGACCTTACAATCTTCTCATTGGCTTGAGAGGATCATAGAAAATGGGCCCATAACCATGTCACATTTTATTTTATGCATATATGTGATGTATGCCATGATATGATATGATTGTATGTGATACACATGTAGTTTAATCATAATTAGGTCTCTTTTAAATATACCTACCAAAGTTCACTACTCACTACTACCTCAATCATTTGTAGTCAGGTTTGCCAAAGCAAAGTGACTCATTTTATCTTGGTAGAGTGCGACAGGACAATAGTGATCTCCGACTATTGGACTTTGGGTGTGACTTAACTAAGTTACCTTAATTAGATTGAGAACTTAGAGACATATCTTATACGATGTAATTCAATTATACAAGTCTTGGGCGATTAGCCAGAGCTAACTCAAGATGTGTTATAATGTGGATTTCATAAGATGGGCAAATGAACAAATAGTCATGTTCACACAATGATACAAGAGTTACATATGATGTAATTGGTAAATGTTGCCTACCTAAGTTATACTAAGTCTTGGGTGTTAGGATGTATAGTAAAACTCTAGCTTTTTGTATGAACATTTATTGAATGACCATTTATTTTGTAAAAAGAATCACATTGGTCCAATGTCTGCATTTAGTAAAATGCTATTATCCATTTAATTTATATTGTAGATAACATAATGTGTGGCGTCACACAGAAGATAATGTTATCAGTCCCTTATAAATTATAAATAATAGCTCACAACCAAGATGGATTGGGACAAACCATTGGAATGGTTGTAGTGTAATTTGGTACTAGTTTATCTTGACTATAAAATTGCAATAGTCACTATGTATGTAATGAGCAGAACCATTTGAGATTGTTCTTTTTGTACTGACTACATAAAAGAATATAACCTCTGTTATTTTGGATGTGCGGACTATTAATCCTGATATAATAACAAGCACATATACTTAGTATTTATTTCTTTAATTTATCAATGGATGAGATTTATTCGTTAAATCCATAAGCCCGATAAGTTGGAAATAATATTATTTATATAGTGTGTTGTTGATTATAGAAGAAAACTGTGTCCTAGTTATCTAGGTTGATGATGTCCCCTTGAGAAGCTCATAAGGATTGTCATGTAAAGCCTGCAGGTGGACATAGTCCGACAAGACAATGAAGTTGAGTGGTACTACTCTTAGAGCTAGACATTAATTAAGTGAGTTGTCAGTAACTTATTTAATTATTGGGCATTCGATATCTTAAACACAGGGAGATTAATGCACTCATGATAAGGAGCCCATAATGTAATGTGAGATTGGTGCGGTAGTTCAATAATAACTCTTTAGTGGTATGAGTTATTATTGATGAACTTGAGTTGGGTGTTCAGGTCGAATATAGGAAGCTCAACCTCATCTGGAGACCAAAACCAATTCTCCTCTGGTCCCTGTTGTAGCCTCTATAAAGCCTTGTATCCACAAAGTCCACTTCTTACCCAAGTAATGGACTGGACACATCCTTGCTTGGTGCAAGGGGGTCGGCCAAGCATTAGCTTGGAGCCCAAGAGGTGGTCGGCCAAGCTTGGTGCCCAAGCAAGGGGCCGACCACATAGGATTAAAAGGAGAGATTTTATTTGTTAAAATCTTTCCTTTTATAGTCATCCATATGTTTTTAAAAGATAGTTTTAAATTTTAAAATCTTTCCTTTTATAGCTATCTACAAAGGTTTAAAAGAGAGATTTTAATATTTCCTTTTTGTAGTTATCTATAATATTTAAAAAGAGAGATTTTAATTTTGACAAAACTTTCCTTTTTGTAACCATGATTTAAAAGAGAAGTTTTAATTTTAATCTTTCCTTTTTTATAGTCTTCTACATTGTTTAAAAGAAAGAGATTAATTTTATAACTTTCCTTTTGTAGTCATCATAATAGGAAATTTAAAAGAGAGAGATTTTAATTATTATTAAAATTTCCTTTTTTGCCATGACCAAGGATTATAAAAGAGATGTAGAGGGTGCCTTATGAAACACACATATCTCTACAATTTCTCTCCTCTCTTTTCCTTGGTGGCCGGCCTCTCTCCCTTTCCTCTTCCTAAGGTCGATGGCATCTTGTTTCTTCTCTCCCTTTCTTCTTTCTAAGGCTCGCACCCATCTCTTCTTAGTGGCCAAAACTTGAAAAAAAAGAAGGAGCACTTGGTGGCCGGTTGCTTGAGAGGAAGAAGAAGAGAAGCAAGTTTCCTATTTTGGCATTCCTTAGTGTTCGAAATTTCCTGGAGGAGAATAAGTGGTTCGGGTGGATTTCATCTTGGTAGATCGTCACCCACACGACGTCCAAGAGGAGGAGAGGAATATAGCAAAAGATCAAGAGGTCTTTGTTTACAAAGAAAGATATAACTAGTTATTGATTCCACAGCAAAACTAGTTTTTCTTTGTATGGATCTTGAAATACCAACACAAGAGGTTAGCGATTTCATGTTTCATTTTTTGTGTTTTGATTTAGTGTTTTGATCTTGTGCTTCTATTGAGGTCTCTGTAGATAAACCTAGGGTTATTGTAAGGTGTTTAAATATCCAATTTCTTTGAAAGACTTTGTCTAGGAAGTGGTGGATGATCCCATACCCAAGAAGGTTGAGTGCCTCGCCATGTTTAACCTGGAAGTCAATCCTTGAAATAGATATTTAATCAACTTCTGTAACATGGGATGAACTTGGATTAATAATGTTAAGTATTGTTTGCAATCCAACTTTTAATTACTGAAGAACACATGAGTTGAACTTGTGTAAAAAATGTTAAGTTCCGTTTCCAATTCAAGTTTAACTCATGAGGAACACATTGGTTGTTAGGAAAGTTCTGTGCTTGTACAAATTTTTATATAGGGGGAAGCATAATGGAATTCCAAGTAGCGACCAACAATTGGTATCAGAGCGTAGTTTTCTGCCTCTGGGTGTTCGGTTTTCAATTAAATTGTGCACTTTTCATACATAAATTTAGGCAGGATAATAGTAGGATGTGCAAATAGATTAACTCTGTGGTTGCAGACATCCTAGTTCCAACTATTATGGCCCTATTGTGTTTGTGTGTGATTGGACCCTTGGGCATGTCGAGGGCATTTTATGTGTGTGCATGATTGTAATTATTAAATACAGCAGCAGCTGTATTAGTTTTAGGATATTACATTTTGTTCGATCTAGATTACATGTACATTCCCTTATGGAATATAGGATTAATAAATGTAAAATTTTATTTTTGTCGCAGATCGTATCCTTGCGAGGCATGGTGCTATTTGAGGACCAGAGGCGCAGTGGAAAAGGAAGCAAGATAGATGTAACGACATAACCCGTTAGCGGCAGCTAGGGTTGGTGGCACATGGAGGATAACTATGGATGAGGCCATAATAGTTGAAAAATTATTTTTCATATTTATTGCCTTTTATGCTGTTTATATGTGTTGTGTGTGTGTGCATGTTAAAATTCCTCGTTTCAAATAACTAAGTGGGAGAGGAATTATTTAAATTCCATGGTCTCCATTATTGGTTTGTAAGTGATGCATTAAAACTTGCGCATTGGCTCTAAGTGCCTTCCTCCACATCGGATGAGTTTGTTTGCAGATCACTAGATCAAACTTCCTTTATGGATGATTATAGGAAGTTATTTAGGTGTGTGTGATCTTCTCCATCTGAAGGGGCACAATCCTATTTAATGGACTAAGTATCAAGTAATGGTATATACTTAGGCGCATTTAATAGTATCCTCCCCATCGGAGTCATTGTTATTATTTGTGTGACTGAAGAAAACCAACTATTAACTTTATTTGTCATAAAGTTAGCATGACAAGATTATAAAATTAATGGGTAAAACCTCCTCTTACAAATGTTTGAATTTGTATATGTCCACACTATCGTGGCATACAAAATTCACGATGTTTTGAGGTGTTGGTGAATTTAAATGATATTGGTTGAGGAAATAATATTATTTTAAATTCTAAAGTTTTGACCAAATATTTTGTGATTCTTAGGATTTCAAATGACTTTCAATCCCCTAGCTTTTACATTAGAAGAAAACAAACTTACTGGTCCCAATTACATTGATTGGAAACATAACTTGAACATTGTCTTAACTGCTGAAGGTTACAAG
The DNA here is from genome assembly GCF_018446385.1 of Zingiber officinale. Taxonomy (NCBI): domain Eukaryota; kingdom Viridiplantae; phylum Streptophyta; class Magnoliopsida; order Zingiberales; family Zingiberaceae; genus Zingiber; species Zingiber officinale. Next base: position 43,019,809 of record NC_055994.1, read on the forward strand.
TTCTTACTTCTTGAGGTCTGCCCTAGCGTGCCTAATAACGATTCTAGTGAAGAGGAGATTGACAGACATAGGAAATGGGATCAGGCAAATGAGATAGCACGGTGTTACATTTTGGCTTCTATGTGAAATGTTATGCAACATCAGCATTAGGCCCTACCCACTGCCTATGACATGATGCTCAATCTCAAGGAACTATTCGGACACCAGAATCAGGCTGCCAGGCATGAGGCCATGAGAAACTTAATGATGACCACCATGATTGAGGGGACACCTGTAAGGGATCATATCCTCAAGATGATGGCTCATTTGACGGACAGTCCTCACAGAAATGAGAACAATGAAGGTGTATCTTATTCATTAGTTGTCGAAACATGTTTAGCAGTATTATCTACCGGTACTTGGTGTTAGTTAAAGCCCTAGAGCCAATCATTTGATGATTGTATTATGGACTTGTTGTATCATATTCTTTTATAAATAAAGGCATTTGTTTTTGGTTATTATACTTATTTGTATTGGTGCCAAATAAACTAAGTATAATAGCGTCCTTGAGTAGAAGGTTCTCACCTATATCAATCGGTTAGTTGAACCGATAGTGAGATGATATAGGGAACACTACTCTTAATCATTCCTAGTCGAGTATTAACATTCAGGGACAATGTTAATGCAATAAGACTAGCATGTAGGTCAACTCGATGACTTGATCTCACAAGTCATGGATATAGAGATATCAAGTTGACACATGGGTATGCATTGGAGAATGTATACTGAATGCCCCACCATGAGAAAGTATCATGGATTGTTATATGAGTGTCATATACTTTCTCATGTGGCTATTAGTATGACTACTAGTCCTTAGACCTGAAGTCACCATGGTTCCCTACATAAGGTGTTATGTACTTTGGTTTCGTCAAACGTCACCCGTAACTGGGTGGACTATAAAGGCGATTACTGGGAATGTAATGAATGAATTATGCAGAGGGATGTGAGTGATGTAGATGGGATCTATCCCTCCTATATGATGGGAGAGACATCGATATTCTTGATAGAGTGAGACCACGAAGTGCATGGCCATGCCCAAATGAGTCAATTTGAGATATTGAGCTCATTTGATTTAGTGAGTCTACTTGGAGTTCAAGATTTAGATTGGTCAGAGGATGACACGGTCTATGCCTCACATTGATCAATCTAGATGTCTAGGATAGAAGGACACTTGTCATATATTGTGAGGAGTCACAATTAGTAGTCACAAGGTGATGTTGGATCTCAACATTCTTGTAACTTGGATAGTAATGATGTGTTACTAGATACCACTCATTACTTATGCTCCTAAATGGGTTTAGGGGCATTGCCAACATTACAAGAACCTATAGGGTCACACACTAAGGACAATTAGATGGAGATTAGGTTCATATGATGAACCAAGAGGATTAGATTCATGTGATGAATCAAATTGGATTAAGAGTAATCCTAATTGGGCTAATTGAGTTGGACTCAAGTTGATTCATGTGTTCAATGAGTCTAATTTAGATTATGACTCATTGAATCAATTTAATTAAATGAATTAGATTCATTATATTAAATTGGCTTGAATTAAATGGTTGGATTAGATCAACCATGAGAGAGATTAAGTCAAATTTGACTTGACTTGAGAGGAAGAGGAAGAGTCAAGTTTGACTTGACTTTATGCCACATCATTTGTGACTTGGCATTAAGTGGCCAATAATGGTGTTACACATCATCATGTTTAGAACATGTGTTTGCCACCTCATGGAGGTTACAAATCTCCTCCTCATTTTATTGGCCACATTAAATGAGAGGAGTTACAATATTGTGGCCGGCCACTTTTGTGTTGAATGGGATTGAATTTTCATTCAAGGCATTATTCATTCTATCTTCTTCCTCCTAGAGCTCTCTCTTCTTGCTCTCCCTCTTCTCCTTGGCCGAACCACCTAGGTGCTAGCACACCTATTGTTTGGTCTTCTCCACCTAATTAGTTCATGTGGATACGCATAGAGAGTTGTCTACTTTGACAATTTGAGATCCAGCATCTCCTTGGACAAGCGAGACTCACGAAGGGAACGCTACGAGGGTAAAACTCTTTAACATATAGTTCTAGTGTAGATCTATAGGTTGGTAAACTCGTACTCGTAGTTTTACAAACTTTTATTCTTCGCACGGATCCGGTGGCGGGGTTTCGGGGATTCCGTGACGCGAAAAAGCGACTTTCGCGGCTCGAAAAACCCAACACTTGGTGTGTAGATACAGGAGCCACTGATCATGTTTTTAATTTATTGCAAGGGTTCCAAGAAACCTGACAACTATATAAAGGGAAAAACACACCGTCTACATGGGCAATGCTTCAAAAGTGGTGGCTGTTGTAGTGGGAGATGTTTATTTGTCTTTTGATAGGAATAAAACATTGATTTTGAGAAATTATCTTTATGTACCAAGTTTTAGAAAGAACTTGATTTCAATTTCTAAACTCTTTATGGATGGATATTCTGTTGATGACAAAGTAGTTGTCAAGAAAAATAGGGTAGTTATCTGTTCTGGTACATTGGTTGGCAATTTGTATACTCTAAATCCAATAACTCCCACGATGCAATAAATGGAAATTAATAACACATCTTCTAATTCTAATAAGAGAAAGAAACCTTCGGAAATGAACCAAACATATCTTTGGCATCTAAGGCTAGGTCATATTAACTTAAGTAGGATTCAAAGGTTAATAGCTGATGGACCTTTGGGTTCATTGGTAGTAGAAAATTTTCCAACCTACGAATCTTGCTTGGAAGGAAAAATGACCAAGAGACCTTTTAAGGCCAAGGGGTATAAAGCTAAAGATGTGTTGGAATTGTTTCATTCTGATTTGTGTGGACCTATGACTATCTACGAAAGAGGTGGTTTTGAATATATTATCTTTTTTATAGACGACTATTCGAGATACGGGTACATTTACTAGATGCGCAGCAAGTTTGAGTGATTTGATAAGTTCAAAGAATACAAGGCTGATGTGGAGAAACTTCATGGTAAAAGTATCAAGACACTACGGTCTAATCGTGGTGGCGAGTACCTCTTAGAAGAGTTTACGAGTTACATATCAAAGGTCAGGATTCAATCTCAACTGTCTGCACCTGGTACACCCCAACAAAATGGTGTATCGGAACGAAGGAATAGGACTTTTATGGAAATGGTTAGATCAATGATGAGTTATTCAGAATTACCAAATTCATTTTGGGGATATGCTCTGGAAACGGTAGTGTACATTCTAAACTTGGTACCTTCTAAGTTAGTACCCTCTACTCCCACAGAATCGTGGAATGGGTGTAAGTCCAGTCTGAAGCATATTCGAATTTGGGGTAGTCCAGCACATGTGCTGAAGGGAGACACTGATAAGTTGGAATCACATACAGAAGTTCGCTTGCTTGTGGGTTATCCTAAAGGAACGAAAGGAGGTTTATTTTATAGTCCTAAAAATCAGAAGGTCATTGTTAGCACCAATGCCTGATTTTTAGAAGAGGACTATGTAATGAACCACAAGCCCATGAGTAAAATTGTTCTTGAAGAAATAAGAGAAGACACGTCTACCTTAGTACCAACAGTACAAGATAAGATACTACAAGAAATTGCAACACGTGTTACAAATGATACACAATTTCAAGCAGTGCCATGTTGTAATGGGAGGGTTGTTCAGCAACCTGATAGATTCATGTTTTTAGGAGAGTCTTCGAACTTGATCCCAAGTAAACATGAACCCGATCCCTGCACATATGATGAAGCACTCTAAGATAAAGATGCAACATCTTGGCAAAGTGCAATGAACTCTGAAATATAATCTATGTATTCTAATCAAGTTTGGGAGCTTGTAGAACCACCAAATGATGTAAAAGTCATTGGGTGTAAATGAGTTTACAAAAGAAAAAGAGGGACAGAAGGGAAGGTGGAAACCTTCAAAGTAAGGCTTGTTGCAAAAGGGTATACTCAGAAAGAGGAAATTGATTATGAGGAAACCTTTTCGTCGGTAGCAATGCTTAAGTCTATCTGGATTCTTTTATCTATTGCCACTCATATGGATTATGAGATTTGACAAATGGATGTCAAGACAACTTTCCTTAATGGAAGTCTTGAAGAAAACATCCATATGAAGCAACCAGAGGGATTCATTGCCAAGGGCAAAGAGCATCTTGTATGTAAGCTCAATCGGTCTATTTATGGACTAAAGCAAGCTTCAAGATCTTGGAGCATCTGGTTTAATAAAGTGCTCCAGTCTTATGGATTCATTCAGTGTCTGGATGAATCTTGCGTATACAAGAAGAGTGACGAAAACATGGTGGTATTTCTTTTACTATACGTAGATGACATTTTGCTCATTGAGAACAATGTCAAAGTGTTGTCAGACGTAAGGGTATGGTTGTCCAAACAGTTTGATATGAAGGGCTTGGGAGATTGTGGACATATTCTTGGGATCAAAGAAATAAGCAATCACAAGAAAATAATGTTGTCCTTATCCCAAGCTTCATACATAGATACTATCCTAGCACGTTTTAGCATGCAAAATTCCAAGTAAGGTTTTTTACCTTTTCAGCATGGAGTACCTTTATCTAAAGAGATGTGTCCTAAAACATCAAAGGAGAGAGAGGACATGAAGGTAGTTCCTTATGCTTCGGTTGTAAGAAACCTAATGTATTCAATGCTATGTATGAGACTAGATATTTGTTTTACCGTGGGCATGGTTACCAGATATCAAAGTAATCCAGGACAGGGACATTGGACTGCAGTAAAGCATATATTAAAGTACCTGAGAAGGACTAGAGATTATATGTTAGTTTACCAAGCATATGATTTACTCCCTGTGGGTTACACGGATTCGGACTTCTAATCAGATAGGGACAATAGTAAGTCAACCTCACAGTATGTGTTTACTTTGGGAGGTGGAGCCATAACATGGAAGAGTATTAAGTAGAAATGTATTTCAGACTCCACCATGGAAGCTGAGTATGTGGCAGCCTCTGAGGCAGCTAAAGAAGCTGTATGTCTCAGAAACTTTTTAATGGACTTAGATGTGATTCCTGGTTTATCCAAAATTATCACTATTTATTATGATAATAGTGGTGTTGTAGCAAACTAAAGGAACTACGAGCCCATAAGGCTGGTAAACACATTGAGCGTAAGTACCACCTGATACGTGACATCGTAAAGCGAGGAGAAGTTGTTGTCGCCAAGATTGCATTAGAAGATAACTTGGCAGATCCTTTCACTAAGACCCTTCTGGAGAAAGCTTTTGATAGGCATGTTGAGGGGATGGGAATCAGATGTATGGTAGATATATGGCAGCATAGTCTTTAATATAAGTGGGAGATTGTTAGGATGTATACTAAAACCAAACTTTTGTATGAACATTTATTTTGTAATAAAAATCACATTGGTCGAATGTCACCATTTAGTTAAATGCAGTTGTCCATTTAATTTATATTGTAGATAACATGGTGTGTGAGGTCACACAGAAGATCATGTTATCAGTTTCTTATAAATTATAAATAGTAGCTCACAACCAAGATGGATTGGGACAAATCATTGGAATGGTTGTAGTGTAATTTGGTACTAGTTTATCTTAACAATAAAATTACATTAGTACACTATGTGTGTATTGAGTAGGACCATTTGAGGTTGTTCCTTGTATACTGACTGTATAAAAGAACATAACCTCTGTTATTATGGATGTGCGTACTCTTAATCCCGATATAATAACAAGCACATATACTTAGTGTTTCTTTCTTTAATTTATCAATGGGTGAGATTTATTCGTTAAATCAATAGGCTCGATAAGTTGGGACATAATATTATTTATATGGTGTGTTGTTGATTATAGAAGGAAACTGTGTCCTAGTTAACTATGTTGATGATGCCCCCTTGAGGAGCTCATAAGGATTGTCATGTAAATCCTGCAGGTGGACTTAGTCCGACATGACAATGAAATTGAGAGGTACTACTCTTGGAGCTAGATATTAATTAACTGAGTTGTCAGTAACTTATTTAATTAATGGACATTCGATATGTTAAACACTGGGAGATTAATGCACTCATGATAAGAAGAAGCCCATAATGTAATATGAGATTGGTGCGGTAGTTCAATAATAACTCTTTAGTGGTATGAGTTATTATTGATGAACTCGAGTTGGGTGTTCAGGTCGAATACAGGAAGCTCAAGCTCATCGGGAGACCAAAACCAATTCCTCCTCTCGGTCCCTGTTGTAGCCTCAATAAAGTCTTGTATCCACAAAGTCCACTTCTTACCCAAGTAATGGGTTGGACACATCCTTGCTTGGTGCAAGGGGGCCGGCCAAGCATTAGCTTGGAGCCTAAGAGGTGGTCGGCCAAGCTTGGTGCCCAAGCAAGGGGCCGGCCACATAGGATTAAAAGGAGAGATTTTATTTGTTAAAATCTTTCCTTTTATAGCCATCCACATGTTTTTAAAAGAGAGTTTTAAATTTTAAAATGTTTTCCTTTATAGCTATCTACAAAGGTTTAAAAGAGAGATTTTAATCTTTCTTTTTTTGTAGTTATCTATAATATTTAAAAAGAGAGATTTTAATTTCGACAAAACTTTCCTTTTTTGTAATCATGATTTAAAATAGAAGTTTTAATTTTAATCTTTCCTTTTTTTAGCCTTCTACATTGTTTAAAATAGAGAGATTAATTTTAAAACTTTTCTTTTGTAGCCTTCACAATAGGAAATTTTAAAGAGAGAGATTTTAATTATTATTAAAATTTCCTTTTTTTCCATGACCAAGAATTATAAAAGAGAGATGGAGGGTGCCTTATGAAACACACATATCTCTACAATTTCTCTCCTTTCTTTTCCTTGGTGGCCGACCTCTCTCCCTTTCCTCTTCCTAAGGCCAGCGACACCTTATTTCTTCTCTCCCTTTCTCCTTTCTAAGGCCGGCACCCATCTCTTCTTGGTGGCCAAAACTTGAAAGGAAAGAAGGAGCACTTGGTGGCCGGTTGCTTGAGAGGAAGAAGAAGAGAAGAAAGTTTCCTATTTTGGCATTCCTTGGTGGCCGAAATTTCTTGGAGGAGAAGAAGTGGTTTGGGTGGATTTCATCTTGGTAGATCATCGCCCACACGACGTCCAAGATGAGGAGAGGAATACAGTAGAACATCAAGAGGTCTTTATTTACAAAGAATGGTATAACTTGTTCTTGATTCTACAGCGAAACTAGTTTTACTTTATATGGATCCTGAAATACCAACATAAGAGGCTAGCGATTTCGTGTTTCATTTTTTGTGTTTCAATTTAGTGTTTTGATCTTGTGCTTCTATTGAGGTCTCTGTAGTTAAACCTAGGGTTACTGTAAGAAGTTAAAATATCTAATTTCTTTGAAAGACTTTGTCTAGGAAGTGGTGGATGATCTGATACCCAAGAAGGTTGAGTGTCTCGCCATGTTTAACCTGGAAGCCAATCCTTGAAATAGATATTTAATCAACTTCTGTAACATGGGATGAACTTAGATTAATAATGTTAAGTATCGTTTGCAATCCAAGTTTTAACTACTGAAGAACACATGAGTTGAACTTGAAGTAAAAAATGTTAATTTTCGTTTCCAATTCAAGTTTAACTCAAGAGGAACACATAGATTGTTAGGAAAGTTCTAAGCTTGTACAAATTTTTGTACAGAGAAAGCATAACAGAATTCCTAGTGACCAACATTGGGCAATTAGCCAAAGCTAACTCAAGATGCGGTATAATATGGATCTTGTCCCACATGAATATTATCGCGATTAGATTTGGAGCTAGTAGTGTGTGTAAAATCACATCCATGACTTGCTCCTACCAAAGTTTTACAATTTAGTGGGAGAATTATTTAATTAAATGCCTAATTAAATGACAAAATATGATACTTATTTTTGCATTTTATTGTTGTAGATAGCCATGTCGTTAAATATGTCAAATACTCTCTCTCTGCGATATGTCCTTGATAAGGACAAGCTCAATGGAGCTATCTTTCTGGACTAGTATAGAAACTTGAGAATAGTTCTCAAGTAAGAAAGGAAACTGTACATCCTAGTGTATCCCATTCTTGAAGCACCCTCCACTACTACCACTAGAGCAGATAAGGATGCTTATAAGAAGTATCAATATGATGCATTAGATGTAGCATGCCTTATGCTCACTACCATGAACTCTGAGCTTTAGAAGCAATATGAGAACATGGATGCTTATGATATGATTGAACATATTAGATAATTATATCAAGGACAAGCAAGGTATGAGAGATTTGAGATCTCCAAGGCTCTATTTCAATGCAAAATGCAAAAACGAAGTCCCATATGGCCTTATGTGCTTAAAATGATCGAGTATGTGAAAAATCTACAAAGGTTGGGATTTCCACTAGGCCAAGAATTTTCTACTAACTTTATTCTGTAGTCATTGGCCGAGAGCTAAAGTCAATTTGTCATGAACTATAACATGAATGAAATTGACAAACCATTGCCTGAGATGTTAAACATGTTGAGAACTGCTGAACTCAATCTTAAGAAGGCAAAGCCTAGTACCATTTTGATGGTGCCAAAGGGCAAAGGAAAGTGGAAGCCTAAAGGTAAGGGTAAGACCCAAGTCAAAGGCAAGGGCAAGACTCATGCACTGAAACCCAAAGGTGGAGTGGTTAAGGAAGGAACTTGCTTCCACTGTGTTGAAAATAGACATTGGAAGCGGAATTGCAAATTGTACCTAGAGGAAGTGAAATGGAAGAGAAGTCAAACTTATGCCTCAGGTATAAATATTATAGAAGTTAGCCTATCTATTTCTTCTTCATGGGTATTAGATACCGGGTGTGCATCTCACATTTGTACTAATGTGCAGGGCTTGAGAAATAGTAGAACATTGACAAAGGGAGAAGTGGACCTATGAGTAGGCAATGGTGCAAGAGTTGTTGCTATAGTTGTAGGAACATATTCCTTATCTTTGCCCACTGGACTTGTTTTAAACTTGAAGAGTGATGTTATGTGTCTGCCTTAACTAAGAACATCATCTCTATTTCTTGTTTGGACAAGAAAGGATTCTCATTTGTAATAAAGGACAATGATTTTTTGTTTATTTCAATGAAATATTCTATTGTAGTGCATAACTTGTAAATAGACTCTATGTTCTAAACTTTGACAACCTAATCTATAACTGAGTGGCACACAAGATGATGACAAGAGTACCAAGAAGGTTTAAGAGCTTCCTCCACTAGAAATTTAAAGTCAAACAATTCCGTTCCCCCAAAGACTATCCATCACTATAAAGGATGAAGAGTTTGGCAGATTTATAGAGAATGTCAAAGAGCTTTGTATTGAAGTCTCGTTGATTGATGCACTTCATCAAATGCAAAAGATAACCAAATTTTTGAGAGAGTTGATGTCCAATAAAAGGAAAAAAGAAGGCTATGAGATTGTGGCGCTAACGGAGAAGTGCAGCATTTTATTTCTGAAGATCGTACTCCCAAAGCTTCAAGATCCAAGAAGCTTCTCGATTCATTACACCATAGGAATTGCAATCATACACTAAGCTTTTTATGATTTTGGGACGAGCGTTAGCCTCATTCCTTACTAAATTTGTAATAAATTAGATTTTAAAAACTTTAAACTTACTACTATGGTACTACGGTAGCTGATGATTTATGCAAGTACCCTATGGGTATCATTGAGGATGTCCTAGTAGAGGTGGGTGGTTATATTATACCCACTAATTTCATTGTGCTATACATGGAGGAGGGTCCTAAGATCTCAATCATTTTGGGAAGACCCTTTCTTGCCACTATCAGAGCTATTGTTGATGTTAAAAATCATAAACTATCTCTACTAATAAGTGAGGAGAAATTGAAATTTGATTTATCTAAATCTTCCAACCATGTCTCTCTTTTTCTACATGACTATAGTAGGATAGATGCTTACAAAATTGAGGAATGGAACTTACATCCTCATGGGAGGCTACCGGACATTGTACATAATCCGGTAAGCATTGGGAGAAGACTCCCAATTAAAAATAAAAAGTACATCTATCCTACAATAGTAAAAATAAAAGGAGAAGAAGAAGCACAAACCTTAGGAGGGAAAAGTCATCCCTCCATGGACGTAATTCCAACATTATATGAGCTAAAAACCAAAAACAAGTGCTGCTTGGGAGAAAACATAAGGATTTTTTTTCATTTGTTTGCATGTTTCTTTCTTTGTCAATTTTTCTAATGCATTTTTAATTCTTTCCAAGTCTATTATGTCCTCCATGAGCTGGCCATGATCTTTCCATGGGTGAGACTGGTTAAGATGGAAACAAGGATGGTCGTGGAAGAACTTATGCCTCACACACCTGAAGCCTAGGTCGTGTCTCCAAGACACAACCATATCAAATCTCTAGAAAAGAAGAAGGATGTGACCATGTCATAGGACATGACCGTACGATGTTGGGTGTGGCGAATCAAACCATGACTTGTGAAATTGGCTGAGGAGATTCAAGCCATGGTCGTGTCATTTGACACGGCCATATGACTTTCATTAAGGGTAAGCGAGGTGAGGATGTGTCTTTGACAAGGCCGTGTGAATCTGATAGAGAATATTCAAGCCATGGTCATGTCATTTTGACATAGCCTTGTCTAAATTGTGCTTCAAGAAAAAAAAAAGCACGACACGGTCATGTCATTTCGACACAATCGTGCCTATCTAGCCGAGCCCAACATGACTTGGCAGTGTCCACCCCACGCCCTCCTCTCCTCTTTCCTCTTCTTCAACACTTTCTCCAATTTTTACATCACAATTTTCTTCTCTCCTCAAGCCTAAGCAATCCTCTTCTTCATCTTCACCCCCATCTCAAAATCTCCACTCCAAGATTCTCAAATCACTTTTCATTTAGATCTAGATCTAAAAACTGTCTCCCTTAGGCTTTCTTCTCCTCCAAGATTCTCTCCTGTCCACCTCAAGATCTTTCTTTATTTCTTTAAGAACATCCTCTTTTCCTCTTTAATATTTACTCTCCCTCTCTTGAATTTCAATTTTGTCTAACCTTTTGAAAGGATCTAATGCGAAATTGGTGGATCTAGTTGAGGAAACGATCCGGGGAAGGATAAAGGCAAAGAAAAGCCTACTTCGAAAGGCAAAGGCAGATAGGTTGCACGCGACAAAGGTAATGACAATGAATATGACATTATTTTCACAAATAATGAGCACAAATCTAAATTTAATTCTATCGTTACCCAAAAACTTGTTTACACTAGATACTTGGATTCTACTACCATGGAAGTTTTAGGAATTAATGTGGATGTCGATTGGTTAACTAGTGCTTTTGATTGGAATGATATGATTTATTCTCATCAACCTACATATCCCAGCCTTACTCTTGATTTTTTGAGCTCAATAGAAATTCACTTCACTAATGATGAGGATTTTATTGGTAATATTAGTTTTAGATTGATGACCTAAGAATTTCAGTGGACTCTAAGCAATTTTAATAATTATTTTGGACTACCAACAGGGGGATATCAGAAGTTTGATCATTATTTAAATAGCATTTCCTTTTGAAGCTAAATTACTAGTTTAAGTGAACCTTACAACCCTTCTATATCTAAAGCTTCTAACATACAAAATCCCATTTCCTGATACCTCCATCATGGAATGAGTAAGACTATCTTTGGTAGAGGAGAAAGTGACTGGATAGTTTGAAAGGTGGAGCTTTATTCTTTTTGGGCCATGCTTCATAAAGTCGATTTTGATACCAAATTCTTCTTTTTACAAACACATGCAAAATCTGAGAACACAACCTCAAGATGGATTATTTTTGCCAGTTGATAACCTAGATCGCTATAAATTTGGATTATGAATTGAATGGTTTAGAAGTTGATCAAGGAAATCATAAAATTAATCTTGATACATGTATTGCCATGAGAATGATTTGTCAGGATGAGAATGACTTTGCCTTTAATAAGAAGGATGGATTTCCATTACCTCTAGCTTGCCCCGAGCATACCATAGTTCACAACCCCACCAATTGGGTAATCATGGGCATAGCTCCCAAGTTTACCTACACCCCTCTTGAGTACACTAAGCCCTCGTTGTCTAGACTCCTATAGCCATACATACATCCGAAACCTAGTATGCATTCTTTTCATATAGCACTGGCCCTTGTAGATTTGATTTCTCAGATTTTTGTGCCTCTTTAGATTCACTTTATGAGAAGCATAGTCCAAACAACAAATGTTGGATGGTCATTATAAATTGTCGAATGACCAATTCCAAGAGATACGTGATCACTTCTAGTTCACAAGAAATTTTCAAGGCCATGTTGCCAAATTTATTCAAGACTACGACACTGAGCAAGGAGAATGGATGGATTTAGACGTTTTATGGATATTACTAGACAACAAGCGACTACTCTTTTTCAGTATCATGAGCATATTATCCAACTTTCTGGAATGACTAGATTTCCTCCTGGACCACGTATTGCTCGTTCTGGAGATCCACCTCCCTATCCCTACCCTCCCCCATGAGGTCCTCCTTTTCCTCCTCCTCCACCATATTGATTTCATCAAGATGATAAAAAGTTTTAGTCTAGAGGGTGTTGTATATAGTGTCATTTCTTTATGGTTCAGTTCATTTCAATTTCATTTTTCTTGTTTTCATGTCAGTTCTTACTTTGAGTGTAATTTTTAGTTCTTCTTCAGTTGTTTTGATTATCACTTTGACTATCTTTTGGGTTAATCTTGTGGCTTATTAAGAACATTAATCTTTACCTTACTATTGGCTTGTTCAATGGTAAAACTGTTAGCACATTTATATTTAGATTCATGTTGTTATTTGAGATAGTACTAGTATGTTTAGTGAACTACTTTTCTCTATCCCTTATAGCATGAAGTGAGCATTATATTATAATGAGATAGACTTGAGTATTGGCCTGATTTTAAGGATCTTATTTTTACTTTGCTTAATCTTGAATAGTAGATAACTCTGAAATAGTCATGAATCATTCTATTTATTTAGTACTTAGGTTTCCATGATGATTTCTTAGACTACATCTTGGTCACTGGATGATGCTCATATATGTAAGCTTGTTTGAAAAAATATAAATATCCTTATAGTTGTTAGTGCTACATTTAATGCAAAAAAAAAAGAGAGAAAAATTCAAGTATTGCAAAATACAATTACTTTGAGAAAAAAAAGAAAAAAGAATAAGGGATATAAAAAAAAGTGGAAACTAACAAGTTACCCCTTTGAGACCGAGTTAGCTTAATAGGAAAATAAATGCTATATTTCTCTTAATGTTGAGCATGCCTTTGAGACCTTGGGTAGACTAAGAAATATAAACTAAGCGTGTCACAGGAAAGTGTCTATCGTGGAAAACATAAGGAATTCATTTAGGTTATGACTTGACCTAGGACTAGGGATTAAACTTAAAGACCTTAAGTCACTTATTGCATTGTACACAAGAACATATGGTTAGGTCATTCTTAGGTTACTCTATGATTTTTGCTCATCAATGAAACTAGTAGATATAGTTAGATTTTAGTGGAGGGTGTACTATAATCGAACCTAAATTTTAATGTTGTTAAAGGTGCAAGTTAAGTCCTATTGTGATCTGACAAAGTGACTACGTTGTTAGGATGTATACTATAAGCCTAACGTTTGTATGAACATCTGTTTTGAAATATTTTGAAATTAGAATCACTTTGATCAAATGTTTTCATTTTATATTTATATATATGTCAATACAATTGTCCATTTTATTTATATTATAGATAATATAGTGTGTGGTGTCACACAGAAGATCATGTTATCGGTTCCTTATAAATTATAAATAGTAGCTCACAACCAAGATGTATTGGGACAAACCATTGGAATAGTTGTAGTGTAATTTGGTATTAGTCTGTCTTGACTATAAAATTATACTAGTACACTATGTGTGTATATAGCAGGACCGTTTGAGGTTGTTTGATTTGTACTGACTACATAAAAGAACAGAAACTCTGTTATCATGGATGTCCATCCTCTTAATCCCTAAATAATAACAAACACATATACTTAGTATTTATTTCTTTAACTTATCAATGGATGAGATTTATTCGATAAATAAATAGGCCTAATGAGTTGGGAAATAGTATTGTTTATACGGTGTGTTGTTGATTATAGAAGGAATCTGTCCTAATTATTTAGGCTGATGATATCCCCTTGAGGAGCTCATAAGGATTATCATGTAAACCCTGCAGGTGGACCTAATCCGGTATGATAATAAAGTTGAGTGGTACTACTCTTGAAATCATATGTTAATTATTTGGGTTGTCAGTAACTCAATTAATTAACGGACATACGATATCTTAAATACAGGGAGATTAACACACTCATGATAAGAAGGAGCCCATATTATAATCTGGGATTGGTGCGATAATTCAATAATAACCCTTTAGTGGTATAGGTTATTATTGATGGGCTTGGATTGGGTGTTCAGGCCGAACACAGGAAGCCCAATCCCATCAGGTGGCCTAAACCAATTCCTCCTCTAGGTCCCTGTTGTAGCCTCTATATAAAGACTCACATCCACCCATCTAAGAAGTAGTTGGTGTTGTTTTGTTTTCGGCGCCACCACATCTTTTCCTTGCTAGGGTCGGCCACATCTCTTCCTTGCTAGGGTCAGCCACATCTCTTCCACCTAGGGTCGGCGCCACCTCCTCCACCTAGGTTCAGTGCCTCCTCCTCCACCTAGGGTCGGCACCTCCTCCTCCATACAAGGGTCGGCGCCTCCTCCTCCATACAAATGTCATTGCCTCTTCTCCTTGCTAGGGGCCGGAGACTCTTGCTCTCTTTGGTGGCTGGCTGTTTAGAAGAAATGAAGGAAATGGTGGTTGTTGTCTTGGTAGATCGTCACCCACACGATATCCAAGAAAATGAGAGGAATATAGCAGAAGATCAAGAGGTCTTTAGCTATAAAGGAAAGGTACAACTAGTTGTTTAATTCCATTGCGTAATTATTTTAGTTTTCTTTGTATCGATCTAGAATACCAACACAAGAGGCCAGCGATCTTGTACTTCGATCAAGATGTGCTTAGATCATTCAAGAACTTGCTTGATTAATCAAACACATGTTTGATCAAACATGCGGGTTGCTAGGAAAAGTTCTGTTCTTGTACAATTTTTTGGTACAGGAAAATTGAAATAGAATAGAATTCTAGTGCCTTCAAGTGGTATAAGAGCATGTTTTCTAGTTCTGTGTGATTGGTTTTCAGTTAAATTATGCAATTCTCATATATAAGTTTAATCGGATAATAGTAGGATGTGCAAAAAGATTAACTCTATGGTTGCAAGTGTCCTAAGTCCAACTATTATGGCTTTGTGTGTTTGTATATGATTTGAACCCTCGGGCATGTCGAGGTTGTTTTGTGTGCATGATTGTAATAATTAAATGCAGCCGGTCGATGTATTATTATTATTTTTACATTATATTCGATCTAGATTACATATATATTTATTTGTAGAATATAGGATCGATAAATGTAAATTTTATTTATTTTTTGTTGTGGCTTGTATCTTTGCTATGCGTGGTGCTATTTTGAGGACCGGAGGTGCGACGAAGAAGGAAGCAAGATAGACGTGACGGCTTGATCCATTGGTGGCATATAGGAGGACAACGATGGATGAGGCCATAATAGTTGGAAATTTTATTTTCATATTTATTGCCTTTATATGAAGTTTTATGTACACAACAACAACCAAGCCTTTTCCACTAGTGGGAAAAGGCTTGGTTGTTGTTGTTGTGTATATGATATTTTATGTGCTGTGATTATGTACCGTGATGTGTGTGCATGTTAAAATTCCTCAATTTAAATAACTAAGTTGGAGAGAGATTATTTAAATAAATTCCACGGTCTCCATTACTAGTTTGTAAGTGATGCATTCAAACTTGTGCGTTGGCTTTAAGTGCCTTCCTCCATATTGGATGAGTTTGTTTGCGGATCACTAGATCAAACTTCCTTTATGGATGATTATAGGAAATTATTTAGGTATGTGTGATCTTCTCCATCTGAAGGGGTACAATTCTAATTAATGGACTAAGTATCAAGTAAAGGTATATACTTAGGCGCATTTAATAATATCCTCCCCATCGGAGTCACTGCTATTATTTGTGTGACCGAAGATGAACCAATTACTAATTTTATTTGTCAAAAAGTTAGGTTGATAATATAATAAAATTAATGGGTAAAACCTCCTTTTACAAATATTTGAATTAATATATGTCCACACTATCGTGACATATGAAATTCACGGTGTTTTGAGGTGTTGGTAAATTTAAATGATATTGTTTTTGGAATCAATATTATTTTAAATTCTAAAATTTTGACCAAATATTTTATTTTGTGATTCTCAAGATTTTAAAATGGTTTTCAATTCTCTTGCTATTATTTTAAAAGAAAATAAACTTACTGGTCCAAATTATATTGATTGGAAACAAAACTTGGACATTGTCTTTACTGCTGAAAAATACAAGTTTGTACTTCTTGAGGTTTGTCCTAGCGTGCCTGATAAGGATTCTGGTGAAGAGGAGATAGAGAGACATAGGAAATAGGTCAAAGCAGATGAGATGGCGTAGTGTTACATTTTGTCTTCTATATCAAATGTGCTACAACATCAGCATTAGGCCCTACCCACTGCCAATGACATGATGCTCAATCTCAAGGAACTCTTCGGACACCAGAATTGAGCTGTCAAGTAGGAGACCATGAGAAACATAATAACGAACACCATGACTGAGGGGATACCCGTGAGGGATCATATCCTCAAAATGATGGCTCATTTGAATGAGATGGAAGTCCTTAGAGCTGAAATCGATGGGGAACCCCTGGTCAATATCATTCTCCAAACGCTGCCCAAGAGTTTTGAGCAGTTTCGCCTGAACTACAACATGAACAAAAGGGTTTATTCGTTGGCAAAACTTCTGATAGAACTCTAAGCGGCAGATGGGCTATTTCGTCAATGTTCTCAAATTCACATTGTTGAAAACGTTTCTGCCTCTAAGCCAAAAGGTGGAAAGAAGAAGAAGAAACAAGTTGGTTCGATAAAGAAAGTGATTCGACCTCAAGGGACTAGGCCGCAGGAAGGTGTGAAGAAGCCGAAAGGCAAGTGCTTCACATGCAAGTATTCTGGACATTGGAAGGTGGACTGTCCTCGTAGAAAGGAGAACAATAAAGGTATATCTTATTCATTAGTTGTTGAAATATATTTAGCGGTGTTATCTACTGGCACTTGGTGTGTAGATACGGGAGACACTGATCATGTTTAGTAATTCATTACAGGGGTTCCAGGAAACCAGATAACTACATGAAGGGGCATCACCGTCTACATGGGCAATGCTACAAGAGTGGCGGCTGTTGCAGTGGAAGATCTTTATTTATCTTTCGATAGGAATAAACCTTTGATTTTGAAAAATTGTCTTTGCATACCATGTTTTAGAAAGAACTTAATTTCAGTTTCTAAATTATTTAATGATGGATATTCTTTTTCTTTTGATGACAAAGTGGTTGTCAAGAAAAATAGGGTAGTTATCTGTTCTGGTGAGTTGGTTGGAAATTTGTATACTCTTAATCCAATAACTCCCACGATGCAACAAATGAAAATTAATAACACATCTTCTAATTCCAATAAGAGAAAGCAACCTTCGTAAATGAACCAAACATATCTTTGGCATCTAAGGTTGGGTCATATTAACTTGAGTAGGATTCAAAGGTTAATAGCCGATGGACCTTTGGGTTCATTAGTAGTGGAAAACTTTCCGACCTGCGAGTCTTGCTTTGAAAGAAAAATGACCAAGAGAGCTTTTAAGGCAAATGTGTATAGAGCCAAAGAAGTGTTGAAATTGGTTCATTCTAATTTGCGTAGGCCTATGACTATCCAAGCAAGAGGTGATTTCAAATATTTTGTCTCTTTTATAGATGACTATTCGAGATATGGGTACATTTACTTGATGTGTCGCAAGTCTGAGTGTTTTGATAAGTTCAAAGAGTATATAGCTGATGTGGAGAAACATCATGGTAAAAGTATCAAAACACTACGGTCTGATCATGGTGGAGAGTACCTCTTAGAAGAGTTTAGGAGTTACTTATCAGAGGCCAAGCTCCAACCACAATTGTCTGCACCTGGTACACCCCAGCAGAATAGTGTGGCGGAACGAAGGAATAGACCTATTATGGAAATGGTTAGATCAATGATGAGTTATTCAGAATTACCAAATTTATTTTGGGAATATGCTCTAGAAATGGCGGCATACATTCTGAACTTGGTACCTTCTAAGTTAGTACCCTCTACTCTCACAGAATTGTGGAATGAGCGTAAGTCTATTTTGAAACACATTCGGATTTGGGGTAGTCCAGTACATGTGCTAAAGGGAGACGCTGATAAGTTGGAATCACGTATAGAAGTTTGCTTGTTTGTGGGATATCCTAGAGGAACGAAAGGTGGTTTGATTTATAGTCCTAAAGATCAAAAGGTCATTGTTAGCACCAATGCCCAATTTTTAGAAGAGGACTATGTAATTAACCACAAGCCCATGAGTAAAATTATTCTGAAGAAAATAAGAGAAGACACTTCTACTTTAGTACCAACGGTACAAGATGAGATACCACAAGTAACTACAACACGTGTCACAAATGATGCACAATTACAGGTAGTGCCTCGTCATAGTGGGAGAATTGTTAGACAACCTGATAGATTCATGTTTTTTGGAGAGTCTTCGGACTTGATCCCTGGTGAACATGAAGCTGATCCCTGGACAAATAATGAAGCACTCCAAGATAAAGATGCAGCATCTTGGTGAAGTGTAATGAACTCTGAAATATAATTTATGCATTATAATCAGGTCTAGGAGCTTGTAGAACCACCAAATGGTGTAAAAGCCATTGGATGTAAATGGGTCTACAAAAGGAAAAGAGGAACAAACAGGAAGGTGAAACCTTTAAAGCGAGGCTTGTTGTGAAGGGGTATACTCAGAAAGAGGGAATCGATTATAAGGAAACTTTTTCACCGATAGCTATGCTTAAGTCTATCCGGATTCTTTTATCTATTGTTGGTCATATGGATTATCAGATTTGGAAAATGGATGTCAAGACAGCTTTCCTTAACGAAATTCTTGAAGAAAACATCTATATGAAGCAACCAGAGGAATTCATTGCGAAGGGCAAAGAGCATCTTTTATGTAAACTCAATTGGTCCATTTATGGACTGAAGCAAGCTTCGAGATCTTGGAACATCTTGTTTGATGAAGTGATCAAGTCTTATGGATTCATTCAGTGTCCTGATGAGTCTTGTGTATACAAGAAAAGTGACGAAAACATGGTGGTATTTCTTATACTATACTTACATGACATTTTGCTCATTGACAATAATGTCAAAGTGTTGTCAGACATAAGGGTATGGATGTCCAAGCAGTTTGATATGAAGGACTTGGGAGAATTTGGACATATTCTTGGGATCAAAGTAATAAGGGATCGTAAGAAAAGGATGTTGTGCTTAACCCATACTTTATACATCGATATTATCCTAACTTATTTTAGCATTCAAAACTCCAAGAATGATCGTCTACCTTTTCGACATGGAGTACCTTTATTTATAGAGATGTGTCCTAAGACATCAAAGGAGATAGAGGAGATTAAGGCAGTTCCTTATGATTCGGCTATAGGAAGCCTAATGTATGTAATGCTATGTACGAGGCCGGATATCTATTTTGCCATGGACATGGTTAGCAGATATCAAAGTAATCCAGGACTAGGACATTGGACTACCGTAAAACATATATTAAAGTACTTGAAAAGGACAAGACATTATATGCTGGTTTACCAGGCATATGATTTGCTCCCTGTGGATTACACATATTTGGACTTCCAATCAGATAGGGATAGTAGTAAATCAACCTCGGGGTATGTGTTTACTTTGGGAGGTGGAGTCATAGCATGGAGGAGTGTTAAGCATAAATGTGTTTCAGACTCCACCATGGAAGCTGAGTATGTGGCAGCCTCTGAGGTAGCCAAAGAAGCAGTATGGCATAGAAAATTTTTGATGGACTTAGATGTGATTCCTGGTTTACCAAAAGTTATCACAATTTATTGTGATAACAGTGGTGCAGTTGTAACACCCCTAGAAAGCCTAGATAAGAAAGTAAGGATAATGAGAGTACGAATGAAAAGAAGGTGTAAATATTCTAAGTTAAATATTAAGATGGATTTAGATGATTAAAACTTTATGAAAGAAAAATAAAGTTGAGAGTATAAATCATCTATGCATGATTTAAAATGTATGGAATTAATATGGACAAAAGGAAGAAATATGAGATAATATATATATGTATGAAATATTTATGCATAATGCATAATATAGTAATAAACGAATTATTATGTACAAAAGAAAATAAAATGTTAGAAGAGAGATTGAACCTTGGATCTCTTGTAAGGAACATGTATAGGATACCAAAGGGGATAGGAGAATTATTGATAAGGAGAGAAAGGATTAAGTAGTTAAGAATAAGAAAGGATTCTTTCTACTTAAAAGGAAAAGGAAGTAAAAAGAAATAAAAATATACATAAACAAGTTTTGATCCTTGGTTCTCTTGTGGATGCATGCATGTGTTAACCAAGTGGGATAGGAGAGGATATTGTAAGAGGAGAGATAGGAATTTTAATTAAAGGAGAGAAAAGAGAGAAATTAAGGGAAAGAAAAGAGAGAACTCAAAAGGCATTTCTCTAGAATATTCTTGTCATTTAAGGGGAGAAATGAATAGGGAGGATGGATCAAGTCAAGTTTCCTCCCCTCATTTTAGTATAAATAGGCATGGAGGGGTGACTTCAACTTCATCCCCCACTCATTCTCCTCCTCTCCTCCCTTTTGTGCCGAGACTCACCTCTCCCTCTCTTCGTCTTCTTGTTGCCGAGCAACACAAGAGGAAGAACCTCTTCTTCCTCTTCATTCTCTCCCTCTTTCTCTCTTGTTGTTGCCGAGCAACACAAGAGGAAAGAGAAGCCTCTTCTTCCTCCTCCTCTCCACCAAAAGACCTAGCCACTCCTCTCCTCCATTGGTGCCGAGCAAAGCAAGCAAGGAAGAAAGGTCCAAGCAAGTTCTCAACTCTAGGAAACTTAAGCGAAGAAGGTAAGCTTCCCCTCACCTGTGGTACAAGGCTTTTATGTGATTTTCGGATTTATGAGGATTTTAAAACCTAGAAACAAGTTTGAGAAAATTCGGTTAAGAAGAGCTTTCGAAATCTATTGAGGTTTAACTAAGTCTACACTACATGATAGATTTTCTATGCCATAGAAAAGGGATCTTCTTCATGTTTTTACACCTATATGATGCTTGATCAAATGAGTACTTAACCCTAGAATTTTGGCCAAAAATATTTTTAAGAGGCTAGGGAAATTATTGTTTTACCCAACTAGTACGAGGTTCTCCCTATGAAATGTTAAGGATCATGTATTTGTTTTCTTGTTTAGAAGATAATTGAAAATAAAAGAAAAAAAAAAGGGAAAGGAACCTAGGAAGTGTTATACATAATGAGAAAGAATGAAATTTATGCTATGTATATGCCATGATATGTGATAGCATAGGAAATGCTATACATAATGAGAAAAGAATGAAATTTATGTTATGTATATGTCATGATATGTGATAGCATAGGAAATGCTATACATAATGAGAAAAGAATGAAATTTATGTTATGTATATGTCATGATATGTGATAGCATAGGAAATGCTATACATAATGAGAAAAGAATGAAATTTATGTTATGTATATGCCATGATATGTGTTAGCATAGGAAATGCTATACATAATGAGAAAAGAATGAAATTTATGTTATGTAAATGCCATGATATGTGATAGCATAGGAAATGCTATACATAATGAAAAGAAATGAAAAAAATGAAATGCATGAAACATTGTTAGTGATATGATATGATAGTTATGCATGATAAATTATTTTTGTATGGTTTGTACCAAGGGTGGGCTCCGTAAACGCCCCGGGGTCGATGGAATAAGACTCGGGCCTCGTCAGAAATGGGCTTCTGAATGCCCTAGGTCGATGGAGTAAGACTCGGACCTAGTATGTATGTATGGTAGGGTTCAAGACTTGCTACCTTGGACCTACTTAAGAAGCGCGCGCATTATGTATGTGGTACAAACCGGGATCCCCTCTAATGATGATATGAATTTCAAGTACTTATAAGTATAAGTTTTCAAATTCATGATGCATTGCCTACATATGTGCTTGAATTATCTGATGATTAGATATTATGTCACGTGATATTATGATATGACTATGAATATGATACCCTTGTATGTCGTATGCTTATGATACCTCGCATGATATTGATATGCAATGATATGAATTCGGTTTTAGTGAGTAGGAAAGGAACTTACTGAGCCATGAGTACTCATAGCTTACTTTCCTTGTACCGCAGATAAAGAAGCTGGATGAGCTAGAGGAGCAACAGGAGGAGCAGATAGTGATGTGTGTGGTGGTGGCTCGGCAAAGAACGATCCGGACAAATTAATATGATTAGTTATAGAATCAACATATGCACATTTGAACAAATCAGAATATGTGATATTATGCTTAATAAATTAAATTCTTTAAAGTTTTTATTCTTCCGCTGTTATAACTAAAGCATGTACGTAAGTAGTATAAGAAGGTAGCGCCACCTTTGGTTGGGTAAGAAGGGTGGGCGTTTTTACAGGTGGTATCAGAGCCAAGTTTTGCCAGCTCACTACACACACATCAAGCTCCTTCCTGTCGCTCCAAGTAAGTACAGTTGCATAATTTATTTGTATGCAAAAATAGTATGATACTCTAGGATGCATGAATGGTAGCCTAGATACAAGAACCTTAGGCTATAACATAAGAGGAATAATGAATCTTTAAAATCTTGTAGAAATGAACTATATCCCGTTCGAATACGATCCCGAGGATGTGGAATATTCTGGCGAATACCTCGAGTTCGCGGATGAACCCGATATGCTGGAATACTTCAACAACTATGTGAGCGACTCGGAATCTCCGGAACACGGCGAGTTCGGAGAGGAGGATCTCGAGGAAATCGAGGAATGGAATTCGGACGATAATGAAGATGAAGATGCAGAAATTATGGAATATTATGAAGGAGAGAATGAGTTTCCTGAGATGGTCGAGGATGAATTTAACCTTGCTGAATACATGGAAATGGGTTTCAACCCCAACAATATAATAGACTTCGAGTGGGGACTGAACAACCTCGAGGGAGAACTAAATGAAGACCCGATGGAACTGGACGAACATGTTGAAGAAGACGAGGGAATGGATGAAGAGACAATAATCGACCCGGAAGAGGCATCGGAGATTCAACCTCCAATAATGCCTGATCCACCCCAGGATGATCTGGGCAAGTCGATACAGGTTGGGTTGATAATGACTACTGCTCTCATGTCCTTTATGGCAGGAGTAGTCGCAACCTACCTGGCCTTTTAAGAGAAGAAGTTATGTAATAAAAGTTTTTGATGAATAAAAAGAGTAGAAATGGTATCAATTTAAGCATAAGAATGATAATACCATCGGCTAGATCTTGACGCGTATGAATGGTAAGGTAACCTAAAGATGATATGACAACCTAAGAAAGAATACCTCAAACTCAAACATGGCATGAAACCTAGACATGATATGTTAGGATATTCATGCATAAATGATAACTTAGACTAATCTTGTTATCATTTAGGAAAATAAGTATGACTAGAAGACGAAATGCCAGAACGAGGAGACCGTACCTCCACCTGATTGGGCACAAGTAGTTACTGAGCTACAACGACAGCTTACGGAACAGCAATAGATGATTGCTGCCATGATGAATCAACAAGGGAATCCTGCTACCTCAAATCAGAATAATACGACAACCATACCAGTAGTTGAACCGGAGCCGATAGCAACACCGGTACCATCAGTGAATCTGGCACCGGTAGTTCGTCAAGAAGCGTATCTGATCCAGTGGCAAAGGCTGAGGCCAGAGAAATTCTCTGGAAATTGTGAAGCATGGGACGCACAAGCTTGGTTTAAGACAATGGAGAGCATGATAGAATTATTGGATTGGCCTGAGCATGAAAAGGTCAAATGCGTATCCTTCTGTCTCACAGGAGACGCCCGAATGTGGTGGGACAGAGTGAAAGTGAAAAGACCAGTGAACCAAATGAGTTGGGCAGATTTTGAGATGGAATTCTTCGAAGAATTCTTCCACACTCGGGTGACAAGTAGGCACTATGATGAATTCACCGAATTTCGGCAAGGTGACCTAACGGTGGAAGAAGCGATGAAAAGATTCAACCGCCTGGCACGATTATGCCCGGAATTAGTTAGGACGGAGGGAGAAAGGGTCAGGCTTATGCTAAAGATGCTCAGACCCGAGATAGCACTTAATGTGGCCAGCGGAGTTAACAGACCGCGGACCACAGAAGAGTTAATTAGCAGTGCCCTAAATACCGAACACTACCTGAAGGCACTAGGCAAGGACAAGAAGCAAGCTCAGATGGAAGAACTAGAAAATATTAAGGCCAACTGGAAAGGGAACCACGGCGGAAAGGGAAAACGACGGAATGACACTGAGATTGGTCCGTCTAACAAGCAGCTCAAGTTTTCTCAGTGCAATACATGTGGGAAGAAACATCCAGGGACATGTCGTACGAGCACTAATAAGTGCTACAACTGTGGGATAGAGGGTCATAAAGCAAAAGACTGTCGTAAGGGCAAAATTAAATGCTACGACTGTGGACTGGAAGGACATCTATCTAGAGACTGCCCTACCAAAACTAAAGCACCACAATATGTTCTGAATCAAGGTGGTCCCGCAAGGTTACACCAACTGCAGACTTCAATTGAGGGACCTTCAATGAGTCAAGGGAGATTAGAAGCTCCACCAACGTCTAAGGGAATCTGAGTAGAAATTGTCATTCTAAGTTCGGGGACGAACTTTCAATAAGTAGGGGAGATTGTAACACCCCTAGAAAGCCTAGATAAGAAAGTAAGGATAATGAGAGTACGAATGAAAAGAAGGTGTAAATATTCTAAGTTAAATATTAAGATGGATTTAGATGATTAAAACTTTATGAAAGAAAAATAAAGTTGAGAGTATAAATCATCTATGCAAGATTTAAAATGTATGGAATTAATATGGACAAAAGGAAGAAATATGAGATAATATATATATGTATGAAATATTTATGCATAATGCATAATATAGTAATATACGAATTATTATGTACAAAAGAAAATAAAATGTTAGAAGAGAGATTGAACCTTGGATCTCTTGTAAGGAACATGTATAGGATACCAAAGGGATAGGAGAATTATTGATAAGGAGAGAAAGGATTAAGTAGTTAAGAATAAGAAAGGATTCTTTCTACTTAAAAGGAAAAGGAAGTAAAAAGAAATAAAAATATACATAAACAAGTTTTGATCCTTGGTTCTCTTGTGGATGCATGCATGTGTTAACCAAGTGGGATAGGAGAGGATATTGTAAGAGGAGAGATAGGAATTTTAATTAAAGGAGAGAAAAGAGAGAAATTAAGGGAAAGAAAAGAGAGAACTCAAAAGGCATTTCTCTAGAATATTCTTGTCATTTAAGGGGAGAAATGAATAGGGAGGATGGATCAAGTCAAGTTCCCTCCCCTCATTTTAGTATAAATAGGCATGGAGGGGTGACTTCAACTTCATCCCCCACTCATTCTCCTCCTCTCCTCCCTTTTGTGGCGAGACTCACCTCTCCCTCTCTTCTTCTTCTTGTTGCCGAGCAACACAAGAGGAAGAACCTCTTCTTCCTCTTCATTCTCTCCCTCTTTCTCTCTTGTTGTTGCCGAGCAACACAAGAGGAAAGAGAAGCCTCTTCTTCCTCCTCCTCTCCACCAAAAGATCTAGCCACTCCTCTCCTCCATTGGTGCCGAGCAAAGCAAGCAAGGAAGAAAGGTCCAAGCAAGTTCTCAACTCTAGGAAACTTAAACGAAGAAGGTAAGCTTCCCCTCACCTGTGGTACAAGGCTTTTTATATATTTTTCAGATTTTATGAGGATTTTAAAACCTAGAAACAAGTTTGAGAAAATTCGGTTAAGAAGAGCTTTCGAAATCTAGTGAGGTGTAACTAAGTCTACACTACATGATAGATTTTCTATGCCATAGAAAAGGGATCTTCTTCATGTTTTTACACCTATATGATGCTTGATCAAAGGAGTACTTAACCCTAGAATTTCGGCCAAAAATATTTTTAAGAGGCTAGGGAAATTATTGTTTTACCCAACTAGTACGAGGTTCTCCCTATGAAATGTTAAGGATCATGTATTTGTTTTCTTGTTTAGAAGATAATTGAAAATAAAAGAAAAAAAAAAAAAAGGGAAAGGAACCTAGGAAGTGTTATACATAATGAGAAAGAATGAAATTTATGCTATGTATATGCCATGATATGTGATAGCATAGGAAATGCTATACATAATGAGAAAAGAATGAAATTTATGTTATGTATATGTCATGATATGTGATAGCATAGGAAATGCTATACATAATGAGAAAAGAATGAAATTTACGTTATGTATATGTCATGATATGTGATAGCATAGGAAATGCTATACATAATGAGAAAATAATGAAATTTATGTTATGTATATGCCATGATATGTGTTAGCATAGGAAATGCTATACATAATGAGAAAAGAATGAAATTTATGTTATGTAAATGCCATGATATGTGATAGCATAGGAAATGCTATACATAATGAAAAGAAATGAAAAAATGAAATGCATGAAAGATTGTTAGGGATATGATATGATAGTTATGCATGATAAATTATTTTTGTATGGTTTGTACCAAGGGTGGGCTCCGTAAACGCCCCGGGGTCGATGGAATAAGACTCGGGCCTTGTCAGAAATGGGCTTCTGAATGCCCTAGGTCGATGGAGTAAGACTCGGACCTAGTATGTATGTATGGTAGGGTTCAAGACTTGCTACCTTGGACCTACTTAAGAAGCGCGCGCATTATGTATGTGGTACAAACCGGGATCCCCTCTAATGATGATATGAATTTCAAGTACTTATAAGTATAAGTTTTCAAATTCATGATGCATTGCCTACATATGTGCTTGAATTATCTGATGATTAGATATTATGTCACGTGATATTATGATATGACTATGAATATGATACCCTTGTATGTCGTATGCTTATGATACCTCGCATGATATTGATATGCAATGATATGAATTAGGTTTTAGTGAGTAGGAAAGGAACTTACTGAGACATGAGTGCTCATAGCTTACTTTCCTTGTACCGCAGATAAAGAAGCTGGATGAGCTAGAGGAGCAACAGGAGGAGCAGATAGTGATGTGTGTGGTGGTGGCTCGGCAAAGAACGATCCGGACAAATTAATATGATTAGTTATAGAATCAACATATGCACATTTGAACAAATCAGAATATGTGATATTATGCTTAATAAATTAAATTCTTTAAAGTTTTTATTCTTCCGCTGTTATAACTAAAGCATGTACGTAAGTAGTATAAGAAGGTAGCGCCACCTTTGGTTGGGTAAGAAGGGTGGGCATTTTTACAGCAGTAGCAAACTCAAAGGAACCACGAGCTCATAAGACAAGTAAACACATTGAGCACAAGTACCACCTAATACGAGACATTGTAAAACGATGAGAGGTTGTTGTCACCAAGATTACATCAGCAGATAACCTGGCAGATCCTTTCACTAAGGCCCTTCCAGTGAGATCTTTTGATAGGCATGTTGAGGGGATGAGAATCAGATGTATGGCAGCATTTATGGCAGCATAGTCTTTTAGTATAAGTGGGAGATTGTTGGGATGTATACTATCAGCCTAGCTTTTGTATGCACATCTGTTTTGAAATATTTTGAATTGAGAATCACTTTGGTCAAATTTTTACATTTTATATTTATATATATATCAATGTAGTTGTCCATTTAATTTATATTGTAGATAACATGGTGTGTGTTGCCACACAGAAGATCATATTATCGGTTACTTATAAATTTTAAATACTAGCTCACAACCAAGATGGATTGGGGCAAACCATTGGAACGACTATAGTGTAATTAGGTATTAGTCTGTCTTGACTATAAAATTACACTAGTACACTATGTGTGTATTGAGCAGGACCATTCGAGGTTGTTTGATTTGTACTGACTACATAAAAGAACAGAAAATCTGTTATTATGGATGTGCATCCTCTTAATCCCTATATAATAACAAGCACATATACTTAGTATTTATTTCTTTAACTTATCAATGGGTGATATTTAATCGATAAATCAATAGGCCCGATGAGTTGGGAAATAGTACTATTTATATGGTGTGTTGTTGATTATAGAAGGAATCTGTGCCATAATTATTTAGGATGATGATGCCCCCTTGAGGAGTTCTTAAGCATTATCATGTAAATCTTGTAGGTGGACTTAGTCCGGCATGATAATAAAGTTGAGTCATACAACTCTTGGAATCATATGATAATTAATTGGGTTGTCAGTAACTTAATTAATTAACAGACATACGATATCTTAAATACAGGGAGATTAATGCACTCATGATAAGAAGGAGCACATATTGTAATATGGGATTGGTGCGGTAGTTCAATAATAACCCTTTAGTGGTATGGGTTATTATTGATGGGCTTGGGTTAAGTGTTCGGGCCGAACACAGAAGCCCAAGAGGAGGCCTAAACCAATTCCTCCTCTAGGTCCCTGTTGTAGCCTCTATATAAAGACTCACATCCACCCATCCAAGAAGTAGTTGGTGTTGTTTTGTTTTCAGCGCCACCACATCTTTTCCTTGTTAGGGCTGACCACGTCTCTTCCTTGCTAGGGCTGGCCACATCTCTTCCACCTAGGGTCGACGCCACCTCCTCCACCTAGGGTCCGCGCCTCCTCCTCCACCTAGGGTCGGCGCCTCGTTCTCCATACAAGGGTTGGCGCCTCCTCCTCCATACAAGGGTCGACGCCTCTTCTCCTTGTTAGGGGTCGGCGGCTCTTGCTCTCTTTGGTGGTCGACGTTTGGGAATAAACGAAGGGAAGGGTGGTTGTTATCTTGGTAGATTGTCACCCACACGACGTCCAAGAAGAGGAGAGGAATACAACAGAAGATCAAGAGGTATTTTGATACAAAGGAAAGGTACAACTAGTTCTTTAATTCCTCTGTGTAATTAGTTTAGTTTTCTTTGTATCGATCTTGAATACCAACACAAGAGACCAGCGATCTTATACTTCGATCAAGGTGTGCTTTGATCATTCATGAACTTGCTTGATTGATCAAACACATGTTTCATCGAACATGTGGGTTGCTAGGAAAAGTTCTGTTCTTGTACAATTTTTTTTTGTGCAGGGAAATTGAAACAGAACGGAATTCCAGCTCCTTCATAAGTGTGTAGGCTATTTACTCAACAGAGAAAGCATTAGTCGCAGCTAGCCAGGAAATTTTTTGTAGATCATGGAAGCCAGGTATGAAGTCAGGTGGGTTAAGGACCTGACACCTTGCAATTGGAGTTGATAGGTCCGACAAACCTGATATCTAGAGGAAGCCTTGGTGAGTCAATCCGATGCTAAGATGAAATCAAAATAAGTCTAAAGGACTATATATTAGGTAAGTAGGTTCAGATAAGCAACTAGAGTGGAGCAATGAGGAGGTCATGTT
Source organism: Zingiber officinale (assembly GCF_018446385.1). NCBI lineage: Eukaryota > Viridiplantae > Streptophyta > Magnoliopsida > Zingiberales > Zingiberaceae > Zingiber > Zingiber officinale. The sequence continues at coordinate 43,049,514 of NC_055994.1, forward strand.
TTGGGAAGGAACAAACTCTAGGTCGCTGATCCAATTTAAAAAATATCGACAGGTTTCCAATTTGAGATCAAGATAGGTGTTATTGTCTTTTCATTCCTATTCATGCATTACTACTATGCTAACTTTGTGTTACAGGGATATTTATACTACTATGCAAACTAACTCTTTTTTACAGTATCTAGGTGGATCGATCGACTGAACCAAGATGATATGGCATAGAGTTTGGTGAATGGAGCACTTTTGGTATTCAAGGTTGATCGGTTTACCAAACCTAAGGATCGATCGACCGAGCCTATTTTGGATGGAAGATCGAATCTCGGTAAACTTAGAATCAGGATGTTCGGTCATCCAAACCCAAGGTTTAGTTAACCAATCAATAAATGATCATTAATTGTATGAAGATCTAATCTTAGCAAAGAAGGAAGTGAGTGTGTTCCGTCGACTGATAAGGTGATCGGTCAACCTAAAGCATCAGTAGGTCGATCCCTTTTTTGGTTGATCGAAAGAGGCTTATAAATGGACCTCGAGATCAGCATCGAGAAAACAACACTTCTATACAATCCTCTGCTCGTGCCTCTGTTGTTCTACGACTAAAACTACACGTGCAAGTTGTTATGCCAAGAATACCGACGAGCTTCATCTTTTACTCTTTGTCAGTATACTTTTATTAGCTTGGATTATTTACAAGGAGATAGTAGTGTATTACTATCTTCTATTTTAATACAAATTGCTTCTTTCCGAAGATTTTAGGAAGAAGAATTATAGTGAATTTTCCAATGGTGCGATCAAGAATCACGTATATAGGATTAGGAGTTGATATAGGCTCCAAACCAAGTAACCACTAAGTCAACTGTGTTGCTTTTTCTTGTTCTGCAACTTTACTTTGATCTATTTTTTTATTTGAGAAAAGTTTTTTAAACAAGCGATATACAACCTCCCCCCCCTTCTATCGTATTTTTGATCCTTTATTTGGTATTAGAGCAAGGAAGCTCTGAAGTAACTTAACAGTTTTTCGAGCAAATTTCAAAAACTTTTTCTTTTCTTTAAAAGTGTTTTTCTTTAATCTCTAGTAATATTCTTTTATATTTTATCCTACACTGGTAATCCCAAGATGAAAGTCTTGAAAAATTTTCTAATTTTTTTTACAAGAATGTCGAACTCATACCAAGAAGGATACAACACGGTTGGTCCCCCACTATTCAAGGGAGACAACATTAGTTACTAGAAGGATCAAATGGAGTGCTACCTCAAGTTCGACATCGAGCTTTGGTTCACCATACTGAAAGGATACACACCACCAATGGTAGACGGAAATCCTATAGAGCCTGAAGACTCGACTTCCCCAATGATCATAAAGGTGCAAATAAACTACAAAGCCATAAAAATCGTACAGTGAGGTCTAACTATGGAGGAACTAAACAGAGTCAGACCTCAGGAGAATACAAAAGAGCTTTGGGATCTTCTAGTAAAATTACACGAAGGAATGGATGACTCCAAGGTAACAAAGCGAGATCTCCTTTGGAATAATTTATTTAATATCAAAATGCTTCTTGGAGAAACTACCACCCAAAAGCATGCACAACTCATAGATATTTTTAATAGCCTCCACCTAAGTCGATGTAACCTAGAAAACTATGGTACAATAAGGAATGCCTTGAATGTCTTCCCCTAAAACTCTTTGTGAGCATTGATAGTAGATGCTTACAATATTTTTAGGGATCTTTCAATTCTTAAGCTAGATAAATATTTTTGTGAATTAGAATTGCATGAACAGTCTAACTTGAGTCAAGCCGAGAAAAGAATCGCTTTGTATATAGGAACAAACAAGGAGACAAAATCCAAAATAAAAAGTGAATCTGAAAGTGAATCAGACTCAGACTCAACAAACGAAGAAGAACTAATGAACATGGTTTGATGAATGCTCATCAAAAAGAAGTTCAAAAGTAGTACGAAGAAAGTACCAATCAACCAGAACCAAAACTAATCATAAATAACATGATTTGGATACAATAAGAAGAGCCACTATAAACATGAGTGCCCAAACCGGAAGGAGGAGAAGCCAAAATTCACAAGGAGAAAGAAAGCTCTCCAAGCAACTTGGGATGGATCATCCTTCGAGGAATTCGACATGGAAGAACCGAATATCATGAATCATCTTTCTTTTATAGCAAGAAATGAAGAATCAGAGTTCAACAAAGAGTATGAGTATGAGTTCGAATTTGACATCGAGTCTGAGAGAAGACATGGATCCGTATATGTAACACTCGTAAATTTCCTCTCTTCCAAAAGAGCAAAAAGAAATAGAAGAAGAGAAATATATATGTATATATATATATATATATATGACCCGGGTTGGGATTTAAACCCTAGACCCTTCATTTAAGAGTAGTTTAACAAGCCATTACGTGGTAGTAAAGAATCACATTGGAAATAGGAAACTATTCAATATATGTAGGTTATGTGTGAGTAGGTGCTTCAACTTCCACTTAGTATAAAAGGGAAAGGAAGAGACCAAAAACCTAATTTGTCATTTCCTCTTCTCCTTCCTAGCCGAAATTCCTCTTCTCTCTTGTTAGTTCTCGGCCAAGAACCCTTAGGTTCCAAGTTTCTAAGTTCTTCAAGAGGAGAATCTAATAGGAGAGTTTTCACAAGGATTAGTACGTGAATGTAGGGTGACTTGGAGATTAAGGCATACAAGAGAGGATTGGCTTTCCTACACCGTATAATAGTAAGATCTAACGAAATGAGGTAAGTACTACTCACCTGCAGTATAAGTTGCTTCGATGATGCATGTTGTGATATATTTTTATGCATGTTAAAGAAGATACATGTTGTGATATGTTTTATGCATGTTAAAGAAGATACATGTTATGATTCTAAGATGCCCTCTAAAGTTTTGGGATTAAGAGCATGTTTAGAGTATCTTGAATTGCTTTCCATTTAGTTTTAGGACTAAGAAGCATATCCAAGTGCCCTAAAGTGCTTCCCTATAAGCATGGGGGATTAAGCGCACATAAGGTGCTTGTTTAAATGACAAGTGCAAGTATAAGAAAGCAATACTTAAAAGAAAGTATTTTACTTTAAAGTGACATGTACTGGACACAAGGTCCATGGGTGGGCTCCTAGATCATCGCTAGGCCCCTAGATCGCCTAGTAGTACCTTGATAGGTTCAGGATTAGCTACCTCGGGTCTTATTAAGGATGCGCGCAATGTGGTACAATGTTGGGCCCAAGCAAGTTTATTATTATTTTCACTAGTTATGTAATATAAAGTCTTCAAACTTCGTTGTTTATCTTAGTGGAAGCCTTCCTAAGTTTGAGAACTTGAGTTATGAAGTGTAGCATGGATAAACTACATAGTATGGCAAGACTTATGTTTCCATTACATGTATACATTGATAGCATAGTTTTAAGTTGATGTTTTGCAGGATAAATCTATTTAAAAATGCATGTCATATACATATTTCTGAATTATGCATTTTAGTGTGAATTACTGTCAAGTATGAGTTTTGTGTTTTTCCCAAGCAATTTTGAAAAGCATATTCTTGTTTTAATGCTTGTTTTGTGAGTAGATGGTACTTACTAAGCATTTGCTTATAGATTTGCATTTCCTTATACTGCAGATAAAGGTAAAGGAAATCTCGAGTAGGAGGAGGCAGCAGGAGCAGTGTTTTGTGTGTGTGTGACGGAACAATGGAAGGAGATCTGGGAACTTGCTATTGTATGAAATGTGATAGATCTTGATGCTAAAGTATTTTCTTCTCTCCGCTTACATGAAATACTACCAATAGTTGCTTAGGAGGAATTTAGATCTTGATGCTAAAGTACTTCCTTATCTCCGCTCTACATGAAATACTACCAATAGTTGCTTAGGGTGAATTTAGATCTTGATGCTAAAGTATTTCCTTCTCTCCACTCTACATGAAATACTACCAATAGTTGCCTAGGGTGAATTTATTGGTTTGGCAATAACAAGAGGGGCAAGGAGGGAAGATCTAAGGCCTCCTCAAAGAGGAGGACCCCTCCTCAAGCAATGGGAGAGAACTCTCAGCCAAGGATGAGTACAAAGGGGGGAACAACCCCTTTTTGTAGAGCAGGGTGTGCCCCCCCAAACGGCCCATGACATGGCCATGTGGATTCAAACGGCCTCGTACCTCTTCATCACGGCCAAGGTGACATAGCCGTGTGGATTCACACGGCCGTGCACCTCTTCCTCTCGGTCAAGGTAACACGGCCGTGTGGATTCACACGATCGTGCATCTCTCCCTCTCGGCCAAGGTGACACGGCCATGTGGATTAACATGGTCATGCACATCTTCCTCTTGGTCAAAGTGGCAGTCATGTGGATTCACACGGTTGTGCACCTCTTCCTCTCGGCCAAGGTGGCACGACCATGTGACCCTCACACGGCCGTGCACTGCCAAGGTGACACGGTCGGTCATCTCCACACGGCCAGGTATTGCTCCTTCTCGGGTAAGGCTACACGGCCCAGACCCGCTAGAAGCTCTAGAATCCCTTCCAACCCCGCTTGGCTCCAAATCATATCCTATCAGTTGAAACAAGTGCAGAGTAGACCTCTGAACCTGTTGGTTAATCTTAGGAAAACGTACCAGTTCCACTGTAAAAAAATTTTTGTACAAGTGTCGAACCTTTCCTTAAATAACCTATTGTGTTCCTTAAAATTTAACCTGTTGGTTAAATTTTTGTACAAAAATTTGGAATCGCAGACGGAACTTAACATCATTGATTCCAAATTTAACTTATCTGTTCTTAATGGTTTAGATTTGAATCGCAAGCGGAACTTAACACTATTGATTCAAATCTACCTAAGTTATTAATTCCATAAATATTAATTTCCAAAATTAGCTTCCAGGACTGCATGGTGAGGCACATGGCCTTCTTGGATATGGGAGCAACCACCACCGCCTTGGCAAAACCTTTTAAGGAAAGCTAATATTTATTTCCTTAAATAACTCTAGGTTAACCAAAAAAAACAATCGAATTACAAATTCGAAAAAGAAGAAAACACAAAATCGAAAAATAAATTCGATAAACTAGATCTAATTGCCTCTTGTATTTAGAATTCTTACAAAGAAAATAACCAGTATGATGCGGAAGAAAATTACTAGTTATACCTTCTTTTTGTAAGTTAATGACCTCGAGATCTTCTGCCGTATTCCTCGCCTCGCCTTGGACGTCGTGTGGGCGACGATCCTCCAAGATGAACACCACCCAAAAGAGTCCTTCCTCTTATTCTAGAATTCTGCCACCACCACCACCAAGGAGAAGAGAGCAAAGGGAAAAAAAGAAACGAGAGGGCTGGCCACCAAGAGGTCTCTAAGCAAGAGAATAAGAATTGTGTGTCATGAAGCCCCCTCACCCCTTCTTTTATATTACTTGCCCAAGGCAAATAAGGAAAAACCTTTTACAAAAAATAAAATCATCCAAGAGTTTTTCCTTTTCCCTTTTTATTTTTCCTTTTCTTTCCTCTTGATTGAATCAATCACCAATCAATGGTTGTGATCAATCCTATATGGTTTAGGATTAAGCTTGGGTGGCCCCTTGCTTAGGCACCAAGCAAGGTGGTCTGCCATCATATTTAGGAAAGGAATAATAATTTTTTATAAAATTTTACAAGAGAAAATACTCTTATAAAATTTTACAAGCTCTCTTTCCTAATGTAAGAGTTAAAAAAGGAAAGTTTCTAAAAATTAAAACCATGTTTTAAATTTAAAAACTCTCTTATAAAATTTCCTTTTTTAAAATGATGATAGAAAATTTTAATTTTAAAACTTATCTCCTTTTTTTTCTTAAACCATGAGGATGGTTAAAAAGAGAAAGTTTTAAAACTTTTAAAACTCTCTATTAAAACATGTGGCCCAATTCAAATTAGGAAAGTTTTAAAAATTAAAATCTCTCTTTTAAAACTTATAGTTTTCTACAAAGAAAAGATTTTAAAAATTCAAAACACCCCTCCTATTTGAATTAATCTTGGTCGGCCCCTACAAGCTTAGTCACCAAGCAATAGGGCCGGCCCCTATAAGAGGATGTGGCCGGCCAAGAAATTGGTTTTGGTCTTCCGATGAGCTTGAGTATCTCGTGCTCGCCCCGAACACACAACTCAAGTTCATTGATAATAACTCATTCCACTAGAATTATTCCCGCACTACCGCACCAATCCCAAATTATATTATGGGCTCCTTCTTATCATTAGTGTGTTAATCTCCCTGTGTTTAAGATTACGAATGCCCACTAATTAAGAAAGTTATTGACAACTCACTTAATTAATATCTATCTCCAAGAGTAGTACCACTCAACTTTATTGTCATGTCGGACTAGGTCCACCTGTAGGGTTTAACATGACAATCCTTATGAGCTCCTCTTGGGGACATTCACAACCTAGATAACTAGGACACAGATTCCTTCTATAATCAACAACACACACTATAAGTAATATCATTTCCCAACTTATAGGGCATATTGATTTATCGAGCTAAACCTCACCCTTTGATAAGTCAAAGAAATAAATATTAAATATATATGCTTGTTATTATATTAGGATTAAGAGTACACACTTCCATAATAACTAAGGTTTAGTTCTTTTGCTAAGTCAGTACAAAAAGAACTTACCTAAATGATCCTACTCAATACACATAAAGTGTATCAGTGTAATTTATTAGTCAAGATGAACTAATACTTAATTACACTACTACTATTCTGATAGTTTGTTCCTTTCTATCCTAGTCGCGAGCAACTGTTTATAATTTATAGAGAACCGACAACATGATCTTCTGAGTGTGACACCACACTCCATGTTAACTACTATATAAATTAATTTAATAATTACATTTAACAAATAAATGCAGATATTGACCAATGTGATTCTTTTATTTCAACAAATAAATATTTACAAAAGCTAGGCTTTTAGTATACACTCTAAAAATCTCCCACTTATACTAAAAGACTAAGCTGCCATATCTGTTGCCTTACATTTGATTCCCATTCCCTCCATATGCCGATCAAAAACTTTCGCCAGAAGGGCCTTTGTGAAAGGATCTGCTAGGTTATCTTATGATGCAATCTTGGCGACGACAACTTCTCGTCGCTTGACGATGTCTCGTATCAGGTGGTACTTGCGCTCTATATGTTTACTTGCCTTATGAGCTCATGGTTCCTTTGAGTTTGCAACTGCACCGCTATTATTACAATAAATTGTGATGATCTTGGGCAAACCAGGAACCACATCTAAGTCCATTAGAAAGTTCTTGAGCTATACAGCTTCTTTGGCTGCCTCAGAGGCTGCCACATACTCAGCTTCCATAGTTGAGTCCGAGACGCATTTCTCCTTAACACTCCTCCATGCAATGACTCCACCTCCTAGAGTAAACACATAGCCTGATGTTGACTTACTATTGTCCCTATCTGATTGGAAGTCTGAATCCGTGTAACCCTCAGGGAGCAAATCATCTGTTTGGTAAACTATCATATAATCTCTAGTCCTTCTCAGGTACTTTAATATATACTTTAACGCAGTCCAATGCCCTTGTCCAGGGTTACTCTGATATCTACTAACCATGCCCATGGCAAAACAAATATCAGGTCTCGTACATAGCATTGCATAAATAAGGCTTCCTACAGCCGAAGCATAAGGAACTGCCTTCATGTCCTCAATCTCCTTTGATGTCTTCGGGGACATCTCTTTAGATAAGGCTACTCCATGCCTAAAAGGTAAGAAACCTTTCTTGGAGTTTTGCATGCTAAAACGAGCAAGGATTGTATATATATATAAAGCTTGGGATAGGCACAACATTCTTTTCTTGCGATCCCTTATAACTTTGATCCCAAGAATGTGTGCACATTCTCTTAAGTCCTTCATATCAAATTATTTGCACAACCATACCCTTACGTCCGATAATACCTTGACATTGTTGTCAATTAACAAAATATCATCTACGTATAGTACAAGAAATACCACCACGTTTCCGTTACACTTCTTATATACACAAGACTCATCCGGACACTGAATAAATCCATATGACTGGATTACTTCATTAACCCGGATGTTCCAAGATCTTGAATCTTGCTTCAGTCCATAAATGGACCGATTGAGCTTACACACTAGATGCTCTTTGCCCTTTTCAATGAACCCTTCTGGTTGCTTCATATGGATGTTTTCTTCAAGACTTCCATTAAGGAAAGCTGTCTTGACATCTATTTGCCAAATCTCATAATCCATATGAGCGGCAATGGATAAGAGTATCCGGATAGACTTAAGCATAGCTATCGGTGAAAAAGTCTCCTCATAATCGATTCCCTCTTTCTGAGTACCCTTTCACAACAAGCCTTGATTTGAAGGTTTCTACCTTCCCATCTGTCCCTCTTTTCCTTTTGTAGATCCACTTGCATCCAATGGTTTTTACACCATCAGGTGGTTCTATATCTTGGAATTCATTGCTTTTTGCCAAGATACTGCATCTATATCTTGGAGTGCTTCATCATATGTTCGGGGATCATGTTCATGTTTACCCGGGATCAAGTCCGAAAACTCTCCAAAAAACATGAATCTCTCAGGCTGCCTTACAACCCTCCCACTACGACGAGGCACTGTCTGTGGTTGTGTATCATGTGTGACACGTGTTGCAGTCTCTTGTGGTACTTCATCTTGTACTGTTGGTAGTGAAGCAGACGTGTCCTCTCTAAGTTCTTCTAGAACAATTTTGCTACTGGGCTTGTGATCCATTATATAGTCTTCTTCTAAAAACTGGGCATTGATGCTAACAATGACCTTCTGGTCTTTAGGACTATAAAATAAACCACCTTTCGTTCCTTTGGGATAACCCACAAACACACGAACTTCTGTACGAGATTCTAACTTATCCGCATCTGGTTTCAGTACATGTGTTGGGCTACCCCAAATCTGAATATGTCTTAGACTGGGTTTCCGCTCATTCCACAATTCTGTAGGAGTAGAAGATACTAATTTAGAAGGTACTAAGTTCAGAATGTTTGCTGCTGTTTCCAGAGCATATCCCCAAAACGAATTTGACAATTCTGAATAACTCATCATCGATCTAACCATCTCCATAAGAGTCTTATTCCTTCGTTCTGCCACACCATTCTGTTGGGCTGTACCAGGTGCGAACAATTGGGATTGAATCCTGGCCTCTGATAACTAATTCCTAAACTCTCCTAAGAGGTATTCACCACCACGATCAGACCGTAGTGTCTTGATACTTTTACCTAGACATTTCTCTACATCAGCCTTGTACTCTTTGAACTTATCAGAGCACTCAGACTTGTGGCGCATCAGGTAAATGTATCCATATCTTGAATAATCGTCTATAAAAGAGATAAAATATTTAAAACCACCTCTAGCCTGGATAGACATAGGACCACACAAATCAGAATGAAGCAGTTCTAACGCTTCCTTGTCTATATACCCCTTGGCCTTAAAAGGTCTCTTGGTCATTTTACCTTCCAAGCAGGATTCACATATTGGAATGTTTTCCAACTCTAATGGACCTAAGAGTCCATCGGCTATAAGCCTTTGAATTCTACTTAAGTTAATATGACCAAGCCTTAGATGCCAAAGATGCGTTTGGTTCATTTCCGAAGGTTCTTTTATCTTATTAGAGTTAGAAGATGTGTTATTAATTTCCATATTTTGCTTTGTGGTAGAAATTGGATTTAAAGTATATAAATTGCCTACCAATGCACCAGAACAGATAATCACCTTATTTCTCTTTATAATGACATTGTTACTAAAAGAAATTGAATATCCATCCAAATACAGTTTAGAAACTGAAATTAAATTCTTTCTAAAACTGGGTACATAAAGACAATTTCTTAAATCCAAATTTCTATTTCTATTAAAAGATAAGTAGACATCTCCCACTACAACAGCTACCACCTTTGCAGCATTGCCCATGTAGACGGTAATCTCTCCTTCAATTAGTCGTCGGGTTTCCTGGAACCCCTGCAAGGAATTGCAGACATGATCAGTGGCTCCCGTATCTACACACCAGGTGCTTGTAGATAACACCGCTAAACATGTTTCAACAACTAGAGTATGAGATATACCTTTATTGATCTAATTCCTACGAGGACAGTTCGCCTTCCAATGCCCTGTCTGCTTACAAATGAAGCACTTGCCTTTCGGCTTCTTCATTCCAGCTTTTTGTCCCTGAGGTTTATTCACTCTCTTCGCTGAAAAGACCTGTTTCTTCTTCTTCTTGCCTTTCGGCTTAGAAGTAGAACCATTTTCAGCATAGTGAATCTGAGAACTTTGACGAAATATACCTTCTGTTGCCTGTAGTTATGTCAGAAGTTCCGCTAACGTGTACTCTCTTTTGTTCATGTTATAGTTCAGGCGGAACTGCTCAAAACTTCTGGGTAGCGTTAGGAGAATTATATCGACCTGGGTTTCCCCATCGATTTCTCCTCCAAGGACTTGTATTTCATTCAGATAAGTCATCATTTTGAGGATATGATCCCTTACGTGTGTCCCCTCAGACATGGTGGCTGTCATTAGCTTTCTCATTGCCTCTTGCCTAGCAGTCCGACTCTGGTGCCCAAAGAGTTCTTTAAGATTCTTCATTATATCGTAAGCTGTTGGTAAATCTTGATGCTGATGTTGCAATACATTTGACATAGATGCCAAAATGTAACACCGCGCTATCTCATCAGCTTTTACCCATTTCTTATGATACTCAATCTCCTCTGGGGTAGAGTCACCGTTAGGTGCATTAGGGCAAGCCTCAGTCAGTACAAACTTATAGCTTTCAGCAGTAAGGACAATGTCTAGGTTTCTTTTCCAATCTATGTAGTTGGGTCTAGTAAGTTTGTTTTCTTTCAGTATAATGGCTACTGGGTTGAAATTCATCCTAAGAATCACAAAAATAACTTTGGTCAGAACTCTAAATTTAGAATAATATTTATTCCTCAAACAATACTATTTTAAATTAACCAACACCTTAAAACACCGTGAATTTTGTATGTCACGATAGTGTGGACGTATACAAATTCATCATTTGTAAAAGGAGGGTGTAACCCATTAATTTTATTATCTTCTCAACCTAACTTTTTGACAAATAAAATTAATAGTTGGTTTCCTTCGGTCACACAAATAATAGCAGTGACTCCGATGGGGGGGATACTATTAGACGTGCCTAGGTGTGTACCATTACTTGACACTAAGTGCATTAATAAGATTGTGCCCCTTCCAATGGGGAAGATCACACGCTCTTAATTAATTTCCTATAGTCATCCTAAACGGAAGTTTGATCTAGTGATCCGCAAACAAACTCAATCGATATGGAGGAAGGCACTCAGAGCCAACGCGCAAGTTTGCTTGCATCACTTAAAAACCAGTAATGGAGATCGTGGAATTTATTAAAATAAATACCTCTCCCACTTAGTTATTTAAAATAAGGAATTTTAGACTATCCTAGCATACATCACATGCATATAAACATCACAGTAAATAAAAGCAATAAATTTGGAAATTAATTTTCCAACTATTATGGCTTTTTCCATCACTGTCTTCAGTATGCTCCAACCGTAGCTGCTGCCATCTTTAGCCACCGCCATCGGGTCGAGTTGTCGCATCCATCTTGCTTCTTATTCCACTACGCCTCTGGTGCTCCAAAAGTACCACGCCTCGCAAGAATTCGATCCGCAACAAAAATAGAATTTTACATATTTTGATCCTATATTCCACGAGGGAATGTACATGCATTCTAGATCGAACAAAAATAAAATTCTAAAAATAATACAGCTCCTGCTGTATTTTATACATACAATCATGCACATAAATAATGCCCTTGACATGTCCAAGGGTCCAATCACAAACAATATCAATAAGCCATAATAGTTGGACCCTACAACCAAAGAGTTAGCACATCCTACTATTTTCCTGCCTAAATTATGTATGACATGTGCATAACCTATTTGAATTCTAAAAATACACAGAGGCAAACCCTAGCTCTAATACCAATTGTTGGTTAATTCTAGGAAAACGTACCGGTTCCACTATACAAAAATTTTTGTACAAGTGTCGAACCTTTCCTTAAATAACCTATTATGTTCTTTAGAAGTTAAATTAGGAATCATAGACGGAACTTAAAATCATTGATTCCAAATTTAACTTATCTGTTCTTAATGGTTTAGAATTGAATCGCAAGCAGAACTTAACACTATTGATTCAAATCTACCTAAGTTATTAATTCCATAAATATTAATTTCCAAAATTGGCTTCCAGGACTGCATGGCGAGGCACATAACCTTCTTGGATATGGGAGCAACCACCACCGCCTAGGCAAAGCCTTTTAAGAAAAGCTAATACTTATTTCCTTAAATAACTCTAAGTTAACCAAAAAGAATAATCGAATCACAAATTCGAAAAAGAAGAAAACACAAAATTGAAAAATAAATTTGATAAACTAGATCTAATTGCCTCTTGTATTTAGAATTCTTACAAAGAAAATAACTAGTATGATGCAGAAGAAAATTACTAGTTATACCTTCTCTTTGTAAGCTAATGACCTCGAGATCTTCTGTTGTATTCCTCGCCTCGCCTTGGACATCATGTGGGCGATGATCCTCCAAGATGAACACCACCCAAAAGAGTCCTTCCTCTTCTTCTATAATTCTGCCACCACCACCACCAAGGAGAAGAGAGCAAAGTGAAAAGGAGAAAGGAGAGGGCCGGCCACCAATAGGTCTCCAAGCAAGAGAATAAGAATTGTGTGTCATGAAGCCCCCTCACCCCTTCTTTTATATTACTTGCCCAAGGTAAATAAAGAAAAACCTTTTACAAAAAATAAAATCATCCAAGAGTTTTTCCTTTTCCCTTTTTATTTTTCCTTTTCTTTCCTCTTGATTGAATCAATCACCAATCAATGGTTGTGATCAATCCTATATGGTTTAGGATTAAGCTTGGTCGGCCCCTTGCTTGGGCACGAAGCAAGGTGGCCGGCCACCATATTTAGGAAAAGAATAATAATTTTTTATAAAATTTTACAAAAGAAAATACTCTTATAAAATTTTACAAGCTCTCTTTCTTAAAATAGGAGTTAAAAAAGGAATGTTTCTAAAAATTAAAACCATGTTTTAAATTTAAAAACTCTCTTATAAAATTTCCTTTTTTAACATGATGATAGAAAATTTTAATTTTAAAACTTATCTCCCTTTTTTTCTTAAACCATGAGGATGGTTAAAAAAGGAAAGTTTTAAAACTTTTAAAACTCTCTATTAAAACATGTGGCCTAATTCAAATTAGGAAAGTTTTAAAAATTAAAATCTCTCTTTTAAAACTTATAGTTTTCTACAAAGAGAAGATTTTAAAAATTCAAAACACCCCTCCTATTTGAATTAATCTTGGCCGGCCCCTACAAGCTTGGTCACCAAGCAATAGGGCCGACCCCTATAAGAGGATGTCGCCGGCCATTGCTTGGTCACCAAGCAATGGTCCGACCCCCTTCTTGAACACCAAGAAGAGCCTTACATTTGGATTGACTTGAGGCTATAATGAGGCTACGACAGGGACCTAGAGGAGAAATTGGTTTTGGTCTTCCGATGAGCTTGAGTATCCCGTGCTTGCCCCGAACACACAACTCAAGTTCATCGATAATAACTCATTCCACTAGAGTTATTCCCGCACTACTGCACCAATCCCAAATTACATTATGGGCTCCTTTTTATCATGAGTGTGTTAATCTCCCTGTGTTTAAGATTACGAATGTCCACTAATTAAGTAAGTTACTGACAACTCACTTAATTAATATCTATCTCCAAGAGTAGTACCACTCAACTTTATTGTCATGTCAGACTAGGTCCACCTGTAGGGTTTAACATGGCAATCCTTATGAGCTCCTCTTGGGGACATTCTCAACCTAGTAACTAGGACACAGATTCCTTCTATAATCAACAACACACACTATAAGTAATATCATTTCCCAACTTATCGGACATATTGATTTATCGAGCTAAACCTCACCCTTTGATAAGTCAAAGAAATAAATATTAAATATATGTGTTTGTTATTATATTAAGATTAAGAGTACACACTTCCATAATAACTAAGGTTTAGTTCTTTTACTAAGTCAGTACAAAAAGAATTTACCTAAATGATCCTACTCAATACACTTAAAGTGTATCAGTGTAATTTATTAGTCAAGATTGACTAATACTTAATTACATTACGACTATTCTGATAGTTTGTTCCTTTCTATTTTAATCGCGAGCAACTGTTTATAATTTATAGAGAACCGACAACATGATATTCTGAGTGTGACACCACACTTCATGTTATCTACTATATAAATTAATTGAACAATTACATTTAGCAAATAAATGCAGATATTGACCAATGTGATTCTTTTATTTCAACAAATAAATGTTTACAAAAGTTAGGCTTTTAGTATACACTCTAACAGAACCGAGCAGTATATAATGTAAGTATAAAATTTAAAAATGAAAGAGTAACGTCTGACTGGATAGGTAAGGGTAGAAGGTCAGGCATTACAGTATATGCTTTCAAAGGTCCTGATATGGTAACCTTTTCTTCCAAGTTAAATTTACTTAAAATTATAAAATGCTTGTTTAAAAAGTTAACCATGTGTTAGGAACAAAATCACTTACTACTTAAGGAACTGGATCACCTTAAGAAGTAAGTCTACTTGAGTCACTCGGCTAACCAAGTTCAAGTTGGAACTTTAACTCAAGTTGAAAAAACTTACTGAAGAAAATTTCAACTTGTCAAGTGGAGTGACTCAAGAAAATATTAGAAAAGGTTGATTTGGGATCCATGTGTCTTAACATGGTATTTGGATCATAACAAACCGTGTACAACATATTAACTTAGGTATAAACCAAACACAACCAACAAATGATATCTGTCTTTACTTAGTCAACACATTAGAAAATAAGTCTAACCATGGGTACCTAAGTCATGTTTAACTAACTTGATTGAACCAAATCAATATTTGGTTTCCAAGAGTTAGATTCATCTCTTAGATAGACCATGTCTGAGTTATGACTCAAGCGGAGGAAATAGAAAAATTGTTCACCCTACTTGATTTATTATGCATGCTTAGACTTAGATTTATTTTTCTACTTAGATTAGGATGGTTAGAAATAAAAATGTTTACCAAACCTTAATACCATAATATTGGAATGGATTGGGATGATAGTACGTCAAGGAAACTCTGTTAAAGGCATGTCTAAGCTAAATTATATGTGTCCTACCTTGTGCACTAGACTTAGTGGATCTGGTTGAAGTTGTCCCAGTCAAACATAAGCTTGTTAGACCAAAGCATATTATTAAGTTCTTTGGGAGGGTCATTTTTATGAAGTTATCTTAGATATGGTTACTCTAATGATGTCCGATGCGACTCACTACAATTTAGGGACTTACCTTATAAATTCCTTCTTGATGAACCCAAAGTTAAGTTTAAATTTAACATGGGTCAAATAACATTTTTCAAAAACTCTTAATAATTAAGAAACTAAATAAAAAAACAATAATTAATAACTTAATAAATTATTAACTTCTCTAATAAATTAATCGAGCATAATTAATTAGATTTAAAATTAATTAATTACTTTAAACTTTAACTAATTAATTAATCAATAACCTTAATTGAATTTTAATTAATAAATTACTTTAATTAATCTTAATTCAATTGGAAGGTTAATTCAAAATAAAATCAAAATCAATTCAAAATTATTTCAAACTTAATTAATAAATTAATTCAAACTTAATCAAAGATATTTAAAAATTAATTAAAAAATAAAATCAAAATTAATTTAAAATTAATTAAACTTAATTTTTTTTTAAAAAAACGTAATTTAATCCTAATTTTAACAATAAATTACTAATGATAGATTATTAAATTTGAACTGATGTACTTAATGGTTCTTTGACTTTATAATCAAAACAATAACTAATTATTCAATAAGAGTTAACATAAAACAAATTTAACTTTAAACCTATTGGTCACGTTTAAATTCAAATTTATTCAAAATCATCTGGCACAAACCATAGGCTAACCTTGGTTGATAATCTAGAAATAATAAGATGATCTAGGATAACTCCATTAACAAAACTTTGGTCTAACTCTTACATTATGTGTAGGAACCCAAAGCTTTCGACAAATAGATTTTAGACAGCGGATGCTCCAGACATATAACTGGAGATCATTACAAATTCATAAGAATCAAGTTTAAAACCTAGGACCATTTACTTTTGGAAACAATGACAAATTAAGGTGATTGTTATAGTTGAAATTCAATTAAAGTCAAATATATCAATTAGGAAAGAATTGCTAGTTGAACACTTTCATGATAACTTGATTAGTATAAGTTAATTATGTGATGTTGGATTTAAAGTAAAATTCTTGCCTTCTGAATATATAATAAGTTACACTAAATCAACCAATATATTATTGAAAGGGTTTATAGATAACAATATTTATTCAATAAATCTTCCAAAATCTTCACCTAAGTGTCTTTTGATATAATAAGAAGAAACATGGTTGTAGCATAGGAGACTAGCTCACACCTATGTTTGAAATATATTAAAAATAAATAAAAATGGATTAGTTAGAGGTCTACATAAATTAGGCACCTCTGATAATAAAATCTGTAATCCTTGTAAACAAGAAATATAGATAAAATCAACACATAATCTAACTAACCAAAACAGAATAAATGAAATATTTCAATTATTACATTTGGATCTATTTGACCCCCATGGAGCTAAATCATTAAGTAGAAACCTATACAGTTTGTTCATGATAGATTATTACTCTAAATAAACTTGGGTAAATTTTATAACTCATAAAAATGAAACCTTTGGAATATTTAAAAAATTTTATAAACAAATAGAAAATCAAAAAATAAAAAAATAGAAGTGATAATGAAGACGAATTCAAAAATAAAAAATTTAAAAAATTATGCCTAAAAAATAACTATCATCATGAATATTCATGCTCTAAAACACCTTAATAGAATGCACTAGTTGAAGGTAAAAATAGAACCCTACAAGAGGTTGCAAGAACATTTTTAAATGAATATAATCTACCTAAATATTTTTGAACTGAAGTTGTTAATATGGATTGTGTTGGGATGTATACTATAAGCCTAGCTTTTGTATGAACATCTGTTTTGAAATATTTTGAAATGAGAATCACTTTGGTCAAATGTTTACATTTTATATTTATATATATGTTAATGCAATTGTTCATTTAATTTATATTGTAGATAACATGGTGTGTGGTGTCACATAGAAGATCATGTTATCGGTTTCTTATAAATTATAAATAGTAGCTCACAACCAAGATGGATTGGGACAAACCATTGGAACGGTTGTAGTATAATTTGGTATTAGTCTGTCTTGACTATAAAATTATACTAGTACACAATGTGTGTATTGAGCAGGACCATTTGAGATTGTTTAATTTATGCTGACTATATAAAACAACAGAACTTCTGTTATTATGGATGTGCATCCTCTTAATCCCTATATAATAACAAAAATGTATACTTAGTATTTATTTCTTTAACTTATCAATGGGTGAGATTTATTCGTTAAATCAATAAGCCCAATGAGTTGGGAAATAGTATTATTTATATGGTGTGTTGTTGATTATAGAAGGAATATGTGTCCTAATTATTTAGGTTGATGATGCCCCCGTGAGGAGCTCATAAGGATTATCATGTAAACCTTGTAGGTGGACTTAGTCCGACATGATAATAAAGTTAAGTGGTACTACTCTTGGAATCAGATGTTAATTAATTGAGTTGTCAGTAACTCATTTAATTAACAAACATACGATATCTTAAACACAAGGATATTTACGCACTCATGATAAGGAGCCTATATTGTAATATGGGATTGGTGCGGTAATTCAATAATAAACCTTTAGTGGTATGGGTTATTATTGATGTACTTGGGTTCGGTGTTCGGGCCGAACACAGGAAGCCCGCGACCATCAGGAGGCTTAATCGAACATAAGAGATTTTGAATACCAACACAAGAGACCAGCGATCTTCTACTTCGATCAAGGTGTGATTTGATCCGTCAAGAACTTTTTTGATTGATCAAACACATATCTAATCGAATATGCAGGTTGCTAGGAAATGTTCTATACTTGTACAATTTTTGTACAGGGAAATTTAAATGGAACGGAATTCTAGCGCCTTCAAGTGGTATCAGAGCGAGTTTTTTATCTCTGTGTGATTGGTTTTCGGTTAAATTATGCACTGCTCATATACAAGTTTAGGCAGGATAATAGTAGGATGTGCAAGATAGATTAACTTTGTGATTGTAGGCATCCTAGATCCAACTATTATGGCTTTGTGTGTTGTGTATGATTTGATCCCTTGGGCATGTCAAGGTTGTTTTGTGTGCATGATTGTAATAATTAAAGTACGATCGATTCCCATATTATTTTTTTTCATTCTGTTCGATGTAGATTACATGTAAATTCCTTTGTGGAATATAAGATCGATAAATGTAAATTTTCCTTTTTTGTTGCGGCTTGTATCCTTACTATGCGTGGTGCTATTTTGAGGACCCAAGGTGCGGTGAAGAAAGAAGCAAGATAGACGTGACGGCTTGATTAATTGGCGACATATTGGAAGACAGTGTTGGATGAGGCCATAATAGTTTGAAATTTTATATTCATATTTATTACCTTTATATGCTATTTTTTGTGCTGTGATGTGCGTGCATGATTAAAATTTCTCAATTTAAATAACTAAGTAGGATAGGGATTATTTAAATAAATTCCACAGTCTCCATTACTGGTTTGTAAGTGATGCTTTCAAACTTGCGCGATGACTTTAAGTGCCTTCCTCTATATCGGATGAGTTTGTTTGTGGATCACTAGATAAAACTTCCTCTATGGATGATTATAGGAAATTATTTAGGTATGTGTGATCTTCTCCATCTCAAGGGGCACAATCCTAATTAATGGACTAAGTATCAAGTAATGGTATACACTTAGGCGCATTTAATAATATCCTCCCCATCGGAGTCACTGCTATTATTTGTGTGACCGAAAATGAACCAACTACTAATTTTATTTGTCAAAAAGTTAGGTTGATAAGATAATAAAATTAATGGGTAAAACCTCCTCTTACAAATATTTGAATTAATATATATCCAACATTATCGTGGCATATGAAATTCACGGTGTTTTGAGGTGTTGGTGAATTTAAATTATATTGTTTAAGGAATCAATATTATTTTAAATTATAAAGTTTTGATCAAATATTTTATTTTGTGATTCTCAGGATTTAAAAATGGTTTTCAATCCTCTTGCTATTATTTTAAAAGAAAACAAACTTACTGGTCCAAATTATATTGATTGGAAACGAAACTTGGACATTATCTTAACTGCTGAAGAATACAAGTTTGTACATCTTGAGGTCTGTCCTAGCGTGTCTGATAAGGATTCTAGTGAAGAGGAGATAGAAAGACATAGGAGATGGGTATAGGCAGATGAGATGGCGTGGTGTTACATTTTGGCTTCTATGTCAAATGTGCTACAACATCAGCATCAGGCGTTACCCACTACCTATGACATGATGCTCAATCTCAAGGAACTCTTCGGACACCAGAATCAGGCTGCCAGGTAGGAGGCCATGAGAAAGGAGAACAGTAGAGGCAAATCCTATTCATTAGTTGTTGAAACATGTTTAGCGATGTTATCTACCGGTACTTGGTGTGTAGATACGGGAGCCACTGATCATGTCTGCAATTCATTATAGGGGTTCCAGGAAACCCGACGACTACATGAAGGGGAGATCACCGTCTACATGGGTAATGCTGTTGGTTGGTCCTAGGAAGATCATACTGGTTCCACTATACAAAAATTTTGTACGAGTGTCGAACCTTTCCTAAACAACCTATTGTGTTCTTTAGAAATTAAATTAGGAATCGCAAACAGAACTTAACATTTTTGATTCCAAATTTAACTTATCTATTCTTAATGGTTTAGATTTGGATCACAAGCAAAACTTAACTCTATTGATCCAAATCAACCTATTTTACAAATTTAATTAAATATCTATTTCGAAAATCAGTTCCCAGGACAAACATGGCGAGGCCCATAGCATTCTTGGGTATGGGAGCATCCACCACTGCCTCGACAAAACATCTTAACGAAATTAAATATTTAATTTCCTAAAATAACATTAGATTTAACCAAAAAGAACAATCAAATCACAAATTTGAAAAACAAAAAAAACACAAACATGAATCACAAATTCGAAACTCTAGAATCATATGCCTCTTGTGTTTAGAATTCTTACAAAGAAGAACTAGTGTGATGTGGAAAATAAATACTAGTTATACCTCTTCTTTGTATGTTAATAACCTCGAGATCTTCTGTCGTATTCCTCGCCTCCTCTTGGATGTCGTCTGGGCGATGATCCTCCAAGACGAACACCACCCAAAAGCTTCTTCCTCCTTCTCATAAAATCCAGCCACCACCACCACAAGAAATAGGAGTGCAAGGGGAAAGGAGTGGGAGAGAGGGTTGGCCACACGAGAGAGCTCCAATAAGAGAATAAGAATTGATGTCTCATGAGGCCTCCCCTCCCTGTCTTTTATATTACTTGCCCAAGGCAAATAAGGAAAAGATTTTTACAAAAATTAAAATCTTCCTCTTATTTTTCCTTTTCCCTTTTTATTTTTCCTTTTGTTTCCCTTGATTGATTCAATAATTGATTGAATCATTGATTGGATGATTGGACGGCCACTTGCTTGGGCACCAAGCAAGGGTGGCAGACCCTTTAAAGGAAGGAAATAATCTTGTAAAAAATTTTATAAGCAAAGAAGGAAAGCTCTTATAAAATTTTACAAGCTCTCTTTTAATTTCCTAATGTGGATGTTAAAAAAGAAAAGTTTTAAAAATTAAAACCAAGTTTTAAATTTTAAAACTTCTCTTCTAAAATTTTCTTTTTTAACATGGTTACAAAAATAGAAAGTTTCAAATTTAAAACTTCTCTTCCTTTTTTTCTAAAAACCATGAGGATGGTTAAAAAAGGAAAGTTTTTAAAACTTTTAAATTTCTAAAGAGAAGATTTTAAAAATTCAAAACACCCCTCCTAGTTTGAATTATATTGGCCGACCCCTTCTTGCTTGGGCACCAAGCAAAGGGTCGGCCCTTTTGAGAAGTAACTGGCCGGCCCCTATGGCTTGGTCACCAAGCCATGGGACAACCTTGTCTTGGACACCAAGATGAGCTTTTCATGAGTGGATTTAAGGCTTCATTAAATCCTATGTTCACCCCGAACACACAACTCAAGTTCATCAACAATAACTCATTCCACTAGAGAGTTATTATTGCACTACCGCACCAATCCCAAATTACATTATGGGCTCCTTCTTATCATGAGTGTGTTAATCTCCTCGTGTTTAAGATATCAAATGTCCATTAATTTAATTGAGTTACAGACAACTCACTATAATTAATGTCTTAGTCTAAGAGTAGCACCACTCAACCTTATTATTATGTCGGACTAAGTCCACCTGCAGGGTTTAACATGACAATCCTTATGAGCTCCTCTTGGGGACATTCTCAACCTAGATTACTAGGACATAATTTTCTTCTATAATCAACAACACACACTCTAAGTAATATCATTTCCCAACTTATCAGACCTATTGATTTATCAAGCTAAATCTCACCCTTTGATAATTTAAAGAAATAAATACTAAATATATGTACTTGTTATTATATTAGGATTAAGAACACACATTTCCATAATAACTAAGGTCTTGTTCTTTTATTAAGTCAGTATAAAAAAACTTACCTTAAATGGTCTTACTCAATACACTCTTAGTGTACTAGTGTAATTTATTAGTCAATATAAACTAATACTTAATTACACTATAACTATTCCAATGGTTTGTTTCTTCCCATCTTAGTTGTGAGCAACTGTTTATAATTTATAAAGGGCTAATAACATGATCTTCTGTGTATGACACCACACACCATGTTATCTACAATATAAATTAATTGAACAACTACACTTAACAAATAAATATAGACATTTGACCAATGTGATTCTTTTATTTCAAAAATAAATGTTTACAAAAGCTAGGCTTTTAGTATACACTCTAACAATCTCCTACTTATACTAAAAGACTAAGCTGTCATATCTACTGCCATATATCTGATTCCCATCCCCTCCACATGTCGATCAAAAGCTTTTGCTGGAAGGGTCTTAGTGAAAGGATCTGCCAGGTTATTTGCTGATGCAATCTTAGCGACGACAACTTCTCCTCACTTGACGATGTCTCGTATCAGGTGGTACTTGCACTCTATATGTTTACTCGCCTTATGGGCTCGTGGTTCCTTCGAGTTTGTAACTGCACCGCAATTATCACAATAAATTGTGATGATTTTGGGCAAACCAGGAATCACATCTAAGTCCATTAGGAAGTTTCTGAGCCATACAACTTCTTTGGCTGCCTCAGAGGCTGCCAGATACTCAGCTTCCATGGTTGAGTCTGAAACACATTTCTACTTAACACTTCTCCATGTAATGTCTCCACCTCCTAAAGTAAACACATAGCCTAATGTAGACTTACTATTGTCCCTATCTGATTGGAAATCCGAATCCGCATAACCCACAGGGAGCAAATCGTCTACTTGGTAAACTAGCATATAATCTCTAGTCCTTCTCAGGTTTAATATATGTTTTATAGTAGTACAATGTCCTTGTCCAGAGTTACTTTGATATCTGCTAACCATGCCCATGGCAAAACAGATATCCGGTCTCATATACAGCATTGCATACATTAGGCTTCCCACAGCCGAAGTATAAGGAAATGGCTTCATATCCTCTATCTCCTTTGATATCTTTGGAGACATATCTTTGGATAAAGTTACTCCATGCCTAAAAGGTAAGAAACCTTTCTTGGAGTTCTACATACTAAAATGAGCAAGAATTGTATCTATATATGAAGCTTGAGATAGGCACAACATCCTTTTCTTGCGATCCCTTATGACTTTGATCCCAAAAGTGTGTGCACATTCTCCTAAGTCCTTCACATCGAATTGTTTGAACAACCATATCCTTACATCTGATAACACCTTGACATTGTTGCCAATTAACAAAATGTCATCTACGTATAGTACAAGAAATACCACCATTTTTCTGTTACACTTCTTGTATTCACAGGACTCATCCAGACATTGAATAAATCCATATGACTGGATTACTTCATTAAAACCGATGTTCCAAGATCTTGAAGCTTGCTTCAATCCATAAATGGACCGATTCAGCTTGCACACTAGATGCTCTTTGTCTTTTTCAATGAACACTTCTAGTTACTTCATATGGATGTTTTCTTCAAGACTTCTGTTAAGGAAAACTGTCTTGACATCCATTTGCCAAACCTCATAATCCATATGGGCGACAATGGATAAGAGTATCCGGATAGACTTAAGCATAGTTACCGGTGAAAAAGTCTACTCATAATTGATTCCCTCTTTCTGAGTATACCCTTTCGCAACAAGCCTTGCTTTGAAGGTTTCTACCTTCCCATCTGTCCCTCTTTTCCTTTTATAGATCCACTTGCACCCAACGACTTTTACACCATCTGGTGGTTTTACAAGCTCCCAGACTTTATTAGAATACATAGACTCTATTTCTGAATTCATTGCCTTTTGCCAAGATACTGTATCTTTATCTTGGAGTGCTTCGTCATATGTCCGGGGATTAGGTTTATGTTTACCCAGGATCAAATCCGAAGACTCTCCCCAAAACATGAATCTCTCAGGTTGCCTTATAACCCTCCCACTATGATGAGGCACTATCTCTGGTTGTGTATCATATGTGACACGTGTTGCAGTCTCTTGTGGTACTTCATCTTGTACTGTTGGTACTAAAGTAGACGTGTCCTCTCTTATTTCTTCTAGAACAATTTTACTCATGGGCTTATGGTTCATTACATAATCATCTTCTAAAAATCTAGCATTGGTGCTAACAATGATCTTTTGATTTTTAGGATTATAAAACAAATCCCCTTTCATTCCCTTAGGATATCCCACAAACAAACATACTTTTGTACGTGATTTAAACTTGTCAGTATCTCCCTTCAGCACATGTGCTGGACTACCCAATATTCGGATATGATTCAGACTAGGCTTACGCTCATTCCACAATTCCATGGAAGTAGAAGGAACTGTTTTAGAAGGTACCATATTCAGAATATACACTGCTATTTCCAGAGCATATCCCCAAAATGAATTTGGTAATTCTGAATAACTCATCATCGATTTAACTATTTCCGTAAGAGTCATATTCCTTCATTATGCCACACCATTCTGTTGGGGTGTACCAGGTGCAGACAATTGAGATTGAATCCTGACTTCTGATAAGTAATTCCTAAACTCTCCAAAGAGGTATTCGCCACCACGGTCAGCCCGTAGTGTCTTGATACTTTTACCAAGACGTTTCTCCACATCAGCCCTATATTCTTTCAACTTATCAAAGCATTCAAACTTGCAGCGCATCAAGTAAATGTATCTGTATCATGAATAACTGTTTATAAAAGAGACAAAGTATTCATAACCACCTCTTCCTGGATTGACATATGACCACACAAATCAGAATGAACCAGTTCTAACACGTCTTTGGCTCTATACCCCTTGGCCTTAAAAGATCTCTTGGTCATTTTACCTTCCAAGCAAGATTCATAGGTTGGAAAGTTTTCCAACTCTAATGAAACCAAGAGTCCATCAGCTATAAGCCTTTGAATCCAACTTAAGTTAATATGACCAAGCCTTAGATGCCAAAGATATGTTTGGTTCATTTCAGAAGGTTCCTTTCTCTTATTAGAATTAGAAGATGTGTTATTAATTTCCATTTGTTGCTTTGTGGAAGGAATTGGATTTAAAGTATATAAATTGCCAACCACTGCACCAGAACAGATAATAACCCTATTTCTCTTTATAACCACATTGCTATTAAAAGAAATAGAATATCCATCCAAATACAGTTTAAAAACTGAAATTAAATTATTTCTAAAATTGGGTATATAAAAATAATTTCTTAAAACCAAACTTCTATTCTTATCAAAAGATAAGTAGACGTCTCCCACTGCAACAGTCGCCACCTTAGTAGCATTGCCCATGTAGTCAGCTATCTCTCCTTCAAATAGTCGTTAGGTTTCCTAGAACCCCTGCAAAGAGTTGCAGACATGATCAGTGGTTCCCGTATCTACACACAAGGTGCTGGTAGATAACACCGCTAAACATGTTTCAACTACTAGAGAATGAGATATACCTTTATTGTTCTAATTCCTACGAGGACAGTCTGCCTTCCAATGTCTAGACTGCATGCAGATGAAGCACTTGCCCTTCGACTTCTTCTTTCCAGCTTTTGGTCCTGTTCCTAGAGGTTTATTCACTTTCTTTACTAAAACAACCTGTTTCTTCTTCTTCTTGCCTTTCAACTTAGAAGTAGAACCATTTTTAGCATAATGAATATGAGAACTGTGACGAAATATACCTTCTGCTACCTGTAGTTCTGTCAGAAGTTTCGCCAACGTATACTCCCTTTTGTTTATGTTATAGTTCAGGCGGAATTGCTCAAAACTTCTAGGTAGCGTTTGTAGAATAATATCATCTTGGGTTTCCCCATCGATTTCACCTCCAAGGACTTGTATTTCGTTCAGATAAGCCATCATCTTGAGGCTATGATCCCTTATGGGTGTCCCCTCTGACATGGTGGCTATCATTAACTTTCTCATTACCTCTTGCCTAGCAGTCCGACTCTGGTGTCCAAAGAGTTCTTTGAGATTGTTCATTATATCATAAGTAGTTGGTAAATCTTGATGCTGATGTTGCAATACATTTGACATTGAAGTCAAAATGTAACACCACACCATCTCATCTGCTTTTAACTATTTCTTATAATACTCAATCTACTATGGGGTAGAATCACTGTTAGGTGTATTTGGGCATACCTCTGACAATACAAACTTATAGCTTTCAGCAGTTAAGACAATGTCCAGGTTTCTTTTCCAATATATATAGTTGGGACCAATAAGTATGTTCTCTTTCAGTATAATGGTCAGTGGGTTGAAAGTCATCCTAAGAATCAGAAAATAAACTTTGGTCAAGACACTAAATTTAGAATAATATTAATTTCTCAAACAATACTATTTTAAATTAACCAACACCTCAAAACACCGTGAATTTTGCATGCCACGTTAGTGTGGACGTATACAAATTCAACATTTGTAAGAGGAGGGTTTTACCCATTAATTTTATTATGTTGTCATCCTAACTTTATAACAAATAAAATTAATAGTTGGTTTTCCTTTGGTTACACAAAACAATAACAGTGACTCCGTTGAGGAGGATACTATTGAATGTGTCTAAGCGTATACCATTACTTAATACTTAGTCCGTTAAATAGGATTGTGCGCCATCAATTGGAGAAGATCACACGCTCCTAAATAATTTTCTATAACCATCCATAAAGGAAGTTTGATCAAGTGATCCGCAACAAACCCATCTATTGTGGAGGGAGGCACTCAGAGCCAACACGCAAGCTTGTTGCATCACTTACAAACCAGCAATGGAGACCATGGAATTTATTTAAAAATCCCTCTCCCACTTAGTTATTTAAGGTGAGAAATTTTAACCTATGCTAGCATACATCACATGCACACACATATCACAGTAAATCAAAGCAATAAATATGAAAATTAATTTTCCAACTATTATGACTTCTTCCATCACTGTCCTTCATATGTGTTGCCAACCCTAGCTGCTGCCATCTTTAGCCACCGCAATCGAGTCCAGTTGCCACATCCATCTTGCTTCCTTTTCCGCTGCGTCTCTGGTGCTCCAATAGTACCACACCTTGAAAGGATATGATTCGTGACAAAAGTAGAATTTTACATTTATCGATCCTATATTCCACAAGAGAATGTACATGTAATCTAGATCACAACAAAAATATAAAATCCTAATAACTAATACAGCTCCTTCTATATTTAATATTACAATCATGCATACATAATAAAATACCCTTGACATGTCCAAGGGTCCAATCACATAGAACAACCATAAGTCATAATAGTTAGAGCCTGCAACCACAAAATTAGTACATCCTACTATTATCCTGGCTAAATTATGTATGACATGTGCATAATTAACTGAAAACCAAAACACAAAGAGGCAAACCCTAGCTCTGATACCAATTGTTGGTTGGTCCTAGGAAGATCGTCTGGTTCCACTGTACAAAAATTTTGTACGAGTGTCGAACCTTTCCTAAACAACCTATTGTGTTCTTTAGAAATTAAATTAGGAATTGCAAATGGAACTAAACATTATTGATTCCAAATTTAACTTATCCATTCTTAATGGTTTAGATTTGGATCGCAAGCAGAACTTAACACTATTAATCCAAATCAACCTATGTTACAAATTCAATTAAATATCTATTTCGAAAATCAGTTCTCAAGACAAACATGGCGAAGCACATGGCCTTCTTTGGTATGGGAGCATCCACCACTACCTCGACAAAACCTCTTAACGAAATTAAATATTTAATTTCCTAAAATAACATTAGGTTTAACCAAAAAGAACAATCAAATCACAAATTCAAAAAAAAAAAATACAAACTCGAATCACAAATTTGAAACTCTAGAATCATATGCTTCTTGTGTTTAGAATTCGTACAAAGAAGAACTAGCATGATGCGGAAAATAAATACTAGATATACCTCTTCTTTGTATAATAATAACCTCGAGATCTTCTGCCGTATTCCTCGACTCCTCTTGGACATCGTGTGGGCAACGATCCTCCAAGATGAACACCACCCAAAAGCTTCTTCCTCCTCTTAAAATCCGGCCACCACCACCACTAAGAAATAAGAGAGCAAGGGGAAAGGAGAGGGAGAGAGAACCGACCACAAGAGAGAGCTCCAACATGAGAATAAGAATTGATGTCTCATGAGGCCTCCCCTCCCCTTCTTTTATATTACTTGCCCAAGGCAAATAAGGAAAATATTTTTATAAAAATTAAAATCTTTCTCTTGTTTTTCCTTTTCCCCTTTTAATTTTCCTTTTGTTTCCCTTGATTAATTTAATCATTGATTGAATCATTGATTGGATGATTGGTCATCCCCTTACTTGGGCACCAAGCAAGGGTGGCCGACCCTTTAAAGGAAGGAAATAATCTTGAAAAAAATTTTATAAGCAAAGAAGGAAAACTCTTATAAAATTTTACAAGCTCTCTGTAACGACCCAATTTTCCTCAATTAGAGTCCTAAAAGTAATTTAAAAATATTTAAAAATGCTATAGAAATATTCTAGGGTCTTTTAGAAATTTTTAGAGTATTTTTATGTAATTTTTGGAGGTCGTTTGGTATTTTTACTAAATGAAGGAAGTTTCGATAAAAAAATGTTCAAGTCGAGATTCGAACCCGAGACCTCCAACCAAACCAATGCCTTAAGCGGATCCGGCTGATCAAGTGCTCCAGCCGTCGGTTCTGTTTAGAAAAGGTAGGAAAATTACTTAAGGAAGATAACAGAAATAGATAGGTATTAAGGGGAGAGCTTAGTTTTTCCCGTGACCTAAAAAAAATTACTCACCTTTCCCTCTCACGTCGGCATTTCTCTTCTCGGGCGAAAACGCAGCAAGCACTTGGGCGTCTCCGGTGGTCGGCCAAAGACTCATCCGAAGGCTTCTTCATCTCCTTGCGATCCTCTCGTCGAGGAGGAGCCGTGAGCACAAGGAGGGACCGAGAGCTCGAGTTCTCTGGAGCCCTAGAATTGTTCTCGTCGGCTGTAAGTCCAAGGAACCGAAGTAAGTGCTTTCCTCACCTGTAGAAGAGTAGCTACGAACTCCGATTCAGTGTTTTTCTTTGAGTTTTCGAATGAGTTGAACGGAATTTGTGAATTGTTAGGGCTTCGGACCTTGTTTCTTGTTATTCTCCTTGTTTAGAATCCTGCCGTGGACTGAAACAGTAGAAATCATATGCTCATTTTTGCTGTCGTAGCACATTGCAAAGAATTTGTGCTGAGAATTCATCTTTTGATTTCAATAGGATTTGTGGCTTAAGAATTTACTGTCGTGAATTGAGGTTTCAGTTCTGGTTTTTCTTCCTTGCATGAATGCTGTAACATGCTTAAAGATCCTGTTTGCTGCTGAGAATTGAGGTTTCAGATCTTGTTTACTTCTTTATCTAGTGTACTGTAAAAAAACATTGTCTGAAGTTCACTGCCGTGTATCTCCAAGGAAGGAAATAGGGCTTGTTTGGTTGTTTAACTTGTAAATGTTTGCTTCGGTTTTGTGGATTGAAATTTGAAAATTTGGATTTTCGGAACAGGGGGATTAGCTGTGGGTAGGAACTAACTCTTTAGTTTGCTGCCATGGAAACTTACCAATTGGTACCACCTGAACCAAGTCTCTGATAGCTTAAAATTGATAAGAACAATTTTATTAGATTTTGTTTTTGTTTAGAGCCTTAGTTACTGCTGTGAACTTATATTAACCCTTACGGATTCCGTTGGTTATTCCAGTAAGCGCGAAGTTTCATTTTTCCCTTAGCTGCAGTTTAGTGTCCTTTTTTTTGTGACTGCCGTGTGCAGGATAGTCCTTGTTCATGTTCCATATTTTGATATGAATGCATATATGTGTCCATTTGCTTCTAATAGCTCTTTAAATTGGAGCATACAGTTAGTTTTCCTTGCTATTTTAATAAGCATGAGCAGCCATGTATTTATAGTACAGATTTTCTTTATAAGTATTGTACTCAGATTTTCATAAGTATTACTTGTAGAATTGGATAAGTATTGCATGTAGATTTTTATTTGTTTAGTATTTCAGAATCTGTTTAGCACAGTATGCAGATTTATGTTAACTTAATATGCAGAATTTTATTAACATAGTTGGCAGATTTTTGGTTTAAGTATTTTAAAGTTAGAATTTGCTTAAATATTTCAGTTTCTTTTTAAAGAAGCATTCTTTTAGAAGTATTAACAAGTATAAGAAAGATAAAGAAAAGAAAGAAAAAGGGCCACGACCTTAAGTAGATCCCAAAGTCAAGACTTTAGGGATTTTGACACACAAGGTGCTTATTAAAATGCCAAGGCATTTAAAGAAGAAGTAATTAAGATATATGTACATGAATATCGAGATTTTGTGAGTTAGATAGCGCTTACTAAGCATTTTGCTTATAGATTGCATTTCCTCTTACTGCAGATACAGGAAAGGAAAAGATTTAGCAAAGGAAGACGACAAGGTGGTGTGGATGGTGTGTGATGCCAGGACTATGGAAGAGACTTGGGACGTTATTAAGTTTTCCTCATTTTAGTAATTAATAAACATTTGAGGTTGTATTTTATGTTCATGTCATTTGAGATTATTTTTGTAGATTGCAAGGAGATGAGTTCTGTTCAATAAGTAGATAATTTGATGTTTGTCAGTTATTTAACTACGTGAGTGATTGATATATATATATTCCAGCCGCCTGTGGCTGATGTATACTATGTATGTATTTCAGTTTATGGTCACCGATATAGGGGAGACTCTGTTAAAATTTTTCGGTAGAGACTCCTCGTGATCTCGATCATACCGGTTAAGTAGAGTTAGTAGTTAAGTAACGGTCACCCTTAGAGTGTAATAGTATAGATAAGAAGGATGGTCATTATAGTTGGTATCAGAGTAGTTTACATTCTCCAGCATCACACATCAGCACCATCTTTGTCGTCTTCAAGTAAGAAAGTATTTAATTTTTCTTTTATGCTTTTCTTTATTATTTGCGGTATAGAGTATCTGCTTATGTGTGTTTAAGTAAGAAGAAAATTCTTGTTTTATTTTTTTCTATGTTTTGATACATATGCTTAGGAAAAATAGAGACAATTTTAGTTTTGTTTCTCTCCTACATAATTAGATGTCAAGAAGAGGACGTCCCCGTAACGTTCGTACTGAGGACCGAGCACAGGAGAATGAAGAGCCTAGAACAACTGAGCCAGATCACTCTGAAGTTGTCGCGCAACTCCAGAGACAAGTGGCGGAGCAACAACAAGTGATCACCAATCTGATGGCGAATCAGCAGTCAGTCCCTCCCACTCCTCCAACTGTCAATGTGGAGACTCCCGTGGTGACTGAGGTTCTACCAGTCACCCTGGAAGTCCCCACAGCACCTAGAAGACAAGAAGCATACCTGATCCAGTGGCTGAAGTTGAAGCCAGAAAGTTTCTCAGGCACGACTAAGCCCTGGGATGCTCAGGCTTGGTTCAAGACATTGGAGAGCACCATGGAGCTCCTTGACTGGCCAGAAGTCTAGAAGGTCAAGTTTACATCTTTCTGCCTATCAGGAGATGCTCGTATGTGGTGGGAGAGAGTTAAGAGCAAGAGAGTAGTCAATCAGATGAACTGGGCTGACTTCGAGACGGAGTTTTACGAAGAATTCTTCCGTCAACGAATCACCAACAAGCATTATGAAGAGTTTATAGAATTTAGACAAGGTAATATATCAGTGGAAGAAGCAGTCAAGAGGTTCAACAAGCTAGCTCGCCTCTGCCCGGAGCTAGTATGTACGGAGAAGGAACGAGTCAGACTGATGCTCAGGATGCTGAGACCAGTGATAGCACCTAATGTGAGTAGTGGAACTCACCAGCCTCAGACTAGCGAAGAGCTTGTCAGCAGAGCATTAGTCGTTGAGTATTATCTGAACAGCATCAAGGCACAACGAGAGCAACACAAGCCAGTCAAGATAGAAGACAAGGCAGTGGGGAATGAGAGATCTCAGTCAAATGATCAGGATTGGAAGGGCAAGGGTAACAAAAGGAAACAATGGAATTCTGGAGGTAGCCAAGAGGAAGGTCCAAGAGACAAGCAGACCAAGTTTCCTCCCTGGCCTAAGTGTGGAAGAGCACATCCAGGAACCTGTCTTTTGGGTACGACCAGATGTTATTCATGTGGCCAAGAAGGACATCTAGCTAGAGCATGTCCTAACAAGTTTAAGGCACCTCAACAACAGTCAGTGCAATATAGAGGCAAGCCTGCACAGTTACACCACATGACAACATCACTAGAGAGACCCTATCTCAGTCAGGGAAGATTGGAAGCCCCACCCGTTCCAACCAATACCAGAGTATTTTCTCTTATTGAGGAAAAAGCTACCGGTGCCTCCACAGTAGTCACAGGTCAAATACCCCTATTTTTTAGCATTTAGCTATCTTCTTATTTGATACTGGGGCTACCCACTCTTTTGTGTCGATTTCTTTTGGCCAAACTTTAACAAGTACCCACTGCCCAGAATTAGTCTAAGTTCAAGGATGAACTTTTTATAAGATATGGGGAATCGTAACAATCCAAAATTCCTCATCACTATATAGGTATCAACCGGGGACCTAAACCTGGGAGCTTGCTAATTTATGTTCTGGGATAGTAGTATGATCCGGGGACCTAAGCTCGGTGAGCGCGCCTGAATCAAACAAGATGTGTTCTGGGATGGTGGTATGATCCGAGGACCTAAGCCCGGTGAGCGCGCCAGAATCAAACAAGATGTGTTCTGGGATGGTGGTATGATCCGGGGACCTAAGCCCGGTGAGCGCGCCAGAATCAAACAAGATATGTTCTGGGATCGTGGTATGATCCGGGGACTTAAGCCTGGTGAGCGCGCCAGAATAAAGGGGAACTCTGGTCCTAAGTTCGGACCCCTACCAACCTAGCGCTAGAATAGTTGTCTGATCAACAACTTATGTTACGGTACTACTAAGTGCAACTAGACCACCACAATAGTATGTTTATAAGTAAGCATGCAAGTATGTTCAAGTCATGTTATGTTTATAATTTACATTTATGTTTAGGTCTACGTTATGTTCATGTTATGTTTTTGCCTATGCATATGGACATGCTTGTGATCGAGTCTATCATTATGTTTAGTTCATCTACCATGCTTAAATTTATGTTGTCATGCTTATGTCACTGCTTATGCTTAGGTTCAATGTATGTAGGTTAGGAGGCCCTAAGATACCTTTGATAGGGTTTTCCTTAGTACATTAGATTATGGATGCTAACTAATGCATGTACAAGGTAAAGAACGTGCTATACAATTATTCTAAGTTCGAGGACGAACTTTTTATATGGTATGGGGAGTTGTAACGACCCAATTTTCCTCAATTAGAGTCCTAAAAGTAATTTAAAAATATTTAAAATGCTATAGAAATATTCTAGGGATTTTTAGAAATTTTTAGAGTATTTTTATGTAATTTTTGGAGGTCGTTTGGTATTTTTACTAAACGAAGGAAGTTTCGACAAAAAAAATGTTCAAGTCGAGATTCGAACCCGAGACCTCCGACCAAACCAATGCCTTAAGCGGATCCGGCAGACCAAGTGCTCCAGCCATCGGTTCTTTTTAGAAAAGGTAGGAAAATTATTTAAGGAAGATAACAGAAATAGATAGGTATTAAGGGGAGAGCTTAGTTTTTCCCGTGACCTAAAAAAAAATTACTCACCTTTCCCTCTCGCGTCGACGTTCCTCCTCTCAGGCGAAAACGCAGCAAGCACTTGGGCATCTCCGGTGGCCGGCCAAAGACTCATCCGAAGGCTTCTTCATCTCCTTGCGATCCTCTCGTCGAGGAGGAGCCGTGAGCACAAGGAGGGACCGAGAGCTCGAGTTCTCCAAAGCCCTAGAATTGTTCTCATCAGCTGTAAGTCCAAGTAACCGAAGTACATGCTTTCCTCACCTACAGAAGTGTAGCTACGTACTCCGATTCAGTGTTTTTCTTTGAGTTTTTGAATGAGTTGAACGGAATTCGTGAATTGTTAGGGCTTTGGACCTTGTTTCTTGTTATTCTCCTTGTTTCGAATCCTGCCGTGGACCGAAACAGTAGAAATCATATGCTCATTTTTGCTGCCGTGGCACATTGCAAAGAATTTGTGCTGAGAATTCATCTTTTGATTTCAATAGGATTTGTGGCTTAAGAATTTGCTGTCGTGAATTGAGGTTTCAGTTATGGTTTTTCTTCCTTGCATGAATGCTGTAACATGCTTAAAGATCCTGTTTGCTGCTGAGAATTGAGGTTTCAGATCTTGTTTACTTCATTATCTAGTGTGCTGTAAAAAAACATTGTCTGAAGTTCACTGCCGTGTATCTCCAAGGAAGGAAATAGGGCTTGTTTGGTTGTTTAACTTGTAAATGTTTGCTTCGGTTTTGTGGGTTGAAATTCAGAAATTTGGATTTTCGGAACAGGGGGATTAGTTGTGGGTAGGAACTAACTCTTTAGTTTGCTGCCATGGAAACTTACCAATTGGTAACCACTTGAACCAAGTGTCTGATAGCTTAAAATTGATTAGAACAATTTTATTAGATTTTGTTTTTGTTTAGAGCCTTAGTTATTGCTGTGAACTTATATTAACCCTTACGGATTCCGTTGGTTATTCCAGTAAGCGTGAAGTTTCATTTTTTTTCCCTTAGCTGTAGTTTGGTGTCCTTTCTTTTGTGACTGCCGTGAGCAGGATAGTCCTTGTTCATGTTCCGGATTTTAATATGAATGCATATATATGTCCATTTTCTTCTAATAGCTCTTTAAATTGGAGCATACAGTTAGTTTTCCTTGCTATTTTAATAAGCATGAGCAGCCATGTATTTATAGTGCAGATTTTCTTTATATTTATTATACGCAGATTTTCATAAGTATTTCTTGTAGAATTGGATAAGTATTGCATGCAGATTTTTATTTGTTTAGTATTTCAGAATCTGATTAGCACAGTATACAGATTTATGTTAACTTAATATGCAGAATTTTATTAACATAGTAGGCAGATTTTTGGTTTAAGCATTTTAAAGTTAAAATTTGCTTAAACATTTCAGTTTCTTTTTAAAGAAACATTCTTTTAGAAGTATTAACAAGTATAAGAAAGATAAAGAAAAGAAAGAAAAAGGGCCAAGGCCTTAAGTAGATTCTAAAGTCAAGACTTTAGGGATTTTGGCACACAAGGTGCTTATTAAAATGCCAAGGCATTTAAAGAAGAAGTAATTTAGATATATGTACATGCATATCGAGATTTTGTGAGTTAGATAGCGCTTACTAAGCATTTTTCTTATAGATTGCATTTCCTCTTACTGTAGATACAAGAAAGGAAAAGATTTAGCAAAGGAAGGCGACAAGGTGGCGCGGATGGTGTGTGATGCCAGGACTATGGAAGAGACTTGGGACGTTATTAAGTTTTCCGTATTTTAGTAATTAATAAACATTTGAAGTTGTATTTTATGTTAATGTCATTTGAGATTATTTTTGTAGATTGCAAGGAGATGAGTTCTGTTCAATAAGTAGATAATTTGATGTTTGTCACTTATTTAACTACGTGAGTGATTGATATATATATATATTCCAGCCACCTGTGGCTGATGTATACTATGTATGTATTTCATTTTATGGTCACCGGTACAGGGGAGACTCTGCCAAAATTTTTTGGTAGAGACTCCTCGTGATCTCGATCATACCGGTTAAGTAGAGTTAGTAGTTAAGTAACGGTCACCCTTAGAGTATAATAGTATAGATAAGAAGGGTGGTCGTTACACTCTCTTTTAATTTCCTAATGTGGATGTTAAAAAAGGAAAGTTTTAAAAATTAAAACCAAGTTTTAAATTTTAAAACTTCTCTTCTAAAATTTCCTTTTTTAACATGGTTACAAAAATAGAAAGTTTCAAATTTTGAAACTTCTCTTCCTTTTTTCTAAAAACCATGAGGATGGTTAAAAAAGGAAAGTTTTTAAAACTTTTAAACTTTCTTTTAAACCATGTTCCCTAATTCAAATAAGGAAAGTTTTAGATTTTAAAATCTCTCTTTTAAAACTTGTAGATATCTACAAAGAGAAGATTTTAAAAATTCAGAACACCCCTCCTTGTTTGAATTATATTGGTCGGCCCCTTCTTGCTAGGGCACCAAGCAAAGGGTCGGCCCCTTTGAGCTTGGACACCAAGATGGACTTTTCATGAGTGGATTTAAGGCTTCATTGAGGATACGACAGGGATCTAGAGGAGAAATTTGTTTTGGCCTCCCGATGAGCTCAAGTATCCCGTGTTCGCACCGAACACACAACTCAAGTTCATCAACAATAACTCATTCCACTATAGAGTTATTATTGCACTACCGCACCAATCTCAAATTACATTATGGGCTCCTTATTATCATGAGTGTGTTAATCTCCCCGTGTCCAAGATATCGAATGTCCATTAATTTAATTGAGTTATTGACAACTCACTATAATTAATGTCTTAGTCCAAGAGTAGTACCACTCAACCTCATTGTCTTGTCGGACTAAGTCCACCTGCAGGGTTTAACATGACAATCCTTATGATCTCCTCTTGGGGGCATTCTCAACCTAGATTACTAGGACATAGTTTCCTTCTATAATCAACAACACACACTATAAGTAATATCATTTCCCAACATATCGGACCTATTGATTTATTGAGCTAAATCTCACCCTTTGATAAGTTAAAGAAATAAATACTAAATATATGTTCTTGTTATTATATTAGGATTAAGAGCACACACTTCCATAATAACTACGGTCTTGTTCTTTTATTAAGTCAGTATAAAAAGAACTTACCTTAAATGGTCCTACTCAATACACTTAGAGTGTACTAGTGTAATTTATTAGTCAAGATAAACTAATACTTAATTACACTATGACTATTCCAACGGTTTATTCCTTCCCATCTTAGTCGTGAGCAACTGTTAATAATTTATAAAGGATTGATAACATGACCTTCTGTGTGTGACATCACACACCATGTTATTTACAATATAAATTAATTGAACAACTACACTTAACAAATAAATATAGACATTTGACCAATGAGATTCTTTTATTTCAAAAATAAATATTTACAAAAGCTAGGCTTTTAGTATACACTCTAACAAATGCTAGGAGAGTGGCAGTAATTGTAGTGGGAGATGTTTATTTATCTTTTGATAGGAATAAAACTTTGATTTAGAAAAATTATCTTTACGTACCTTGTTTTAGAAAGAACTTGATTTTAGTTTCTAAATTATTTATGGATGGATATTTTGTTTCTTTTGATGATAAAGTTGTTGTTAAGAAAAATAGGGTGTTTATCTGTTCTGGTACGTTGGTTGGCAATTTGTATACTCTTAATCCAATAACTCCCACGATGCAACAAATGAAAATTAATAACACATCTTCTAATTCTAATAAGAGAAAGTAATCTTCGAATATAAACCAAACATATCTTTGGCATCTAAGGTTGGGTCATATTAACTTGAGTAGAATTCAAAGGTTAATAGCAGATGGACCTTTGGTTCACTGGTAGTGGAAAACTTTCCAACCTGTGAGTCTTGCTTGGAAGGAAACATGATCAAGAGGCCTTTTAAGGCAAAGGGGTATAGAGACAAAGATGTGTTGGAATTGGTTTATTCTGATTTGTGTGGACCTATGACTATCTAGGCAAGAGATAGTTTCGAATATTTTGTCTTTTTTATAGACGAATATTCAAGATATGGGTACATTTACTTGATGTTCCGCAAGTCTGAGTGCTTTAATAAGTTCAACAAATACAAGGCTGATGTGGAGAAACGTCATGGTAAAAGTATCAAGACACTACGGTCTGATCGTGGTGGTGAGTACCTCTTAGGAGAGTTTAGGAGTTACTTATCAGAGGTCGGGATTCAATACAAACTGTCTCCACCTGGTACACTCCAACAAAATGATGTAGCAGAACGAAGGAATAGGACTCTTATGGAAATGGTTAGATCAATGATGAGTTATTCAGAATTACCAAATTTATTTTGGGGATATACTCTGGAAACGGCAGTGTACATTCTAAACTTGGTACCTTCTAAGTCAGTACCCTCTACTCCTACAGAATTGTGGAATAGGCGTAAGCTTAGTTTGAAACACATTCAGATTTGGGGTAGTCCAACACATGTGCTGAAGGGAGACGCTGATAAGTTGGAATCACGTACAGAAGTTCGCTTGTTCGTGGGATATCCTAGAAGAACGAAAGGTGATTTGTTTTATAGTCCTAAAGATCAGAAGGGCATTGTTAGCACCAATGCTCGATTTTTAGAAGAGGATTATGTAATGAACTACAAGCCCATGAGTAAAATTGTTCTTGAGGAAATAAGAGAGGACACTTCTACGTTAGTGCCAACGGTACAAGATGAGATACCACAAGTAACTGTAACACGTGTCACAAATGATGCACAATTACAGATAGTGCCTCATCGTAGTGGGAGGGTTATTAGACAACCTGATAGATTCATGTTTTTGGGAGAGTCTTCGGACTTGATCCCTGGTGAACTCACTGATCCCTGGACATATGATGAAGCACTCCAAGATAAAGATGTAGCATCTTGGCAAAGTGCAATGAACTCTGAAATAGAATCTATGCATTCTAATCAGGGTTGGGAGCTTGTAGAACCACCAAATAGTGTAAAAGCCATTGGATGTAAATGGGTCTACAAAAGGAAAAAAGGAACTGATGGAAAGGTAGAAACCTTTGAAATAACGCTTGTTGCGAAAGAGTATACTCAGAAAGAGGGAATCAATTATGAGGAAACATTTTTGCCGGTAGTCATGCTTAAGTATATCTGTATTCTTTTATCTATTGCTGCTCATATAGATTATGAGGTTTGGAAAATGAATGTCAAGACAGCTTTCCTTAACGGAAGTCTTGAAGAAAACATCTATATGAAGCAACCAAAGGGATTCATTGTGAAGGAAAAAAGGAATCTTGTATGTAAGCTCAATCGGTCCATTTATGGACTGAAGCAAGCTTCAAGATCTTGGAATATCTGATTTGATGAAGTGATCTAGTCTTATGGATTCATTCAGTATCAAGATGAGTCTTGTGTATGCAAGAAAAGTGACGAAAATGTGGTGGTATTTCTTATATTATACGTAGATGACATTTTTCTCATTGGCAATAATGTCAAAGTGTTGTCAGACTTAAGGGTATGGTTGTCCAAGCAATTTGATATAAAGGACTTGGGAGAATGTGGACATATTCTTTGGATCAAAGTAATAAGGGATCGCAAGAAAAGGATGTTGTGTTTATCCCAAGCTTCATACATCGATATTATCCTAGTTCGTTTTAGTATGCAAAACTCTAATAAAAGTTTTCTACCTTTTCGGCATGGAGTAACTTTATCTAAAGAAATGTGTCCTAAGACATCAAAGGAGATAGAGGAGATAAAGGCAGCTCCTTATGCTTCGGTTGTAGGAAGCGTAATGTATGCGATGCTATGTACGAGACCGGATATCTATTTTGTCGTGGGCATGGTTAACAAATATCAAAGTAACCAAGGACAGGGACATTGGATTGTCGTAAAGCATATATTAAAGTACCTAAAATGACTAGAGATTATATGCTAGTTTGCCAGGCAGATGATTTGCTCCCTATGGGTTACACGGATTCAGATTTCCAATAAGATAGGGATAGTAGTAAATCTGATGTATGCTCAAGGGCTGAAAATAGGAGAGATCAATTATCACTTTCGAAAGGCCCAATTACAAGACTACGGGCAAAGCATTTCAAGGAAGCAATAAATGGGCTAATCAAAAAACATTGGGAGGACTATGAGCAAGGAGAAACCAAGATAATCGCAACTGCTAGTCGTGGCCTAATCCACGTAATCGGGCACAACCATCCATGACTGGTCGCGCTTAACGGAAGAACGCTAATAAGCATGCAAAGTATGGGAATTCGTTCATGCATGAAGACTTAAGTATTTTAGATTGTTTAATGAAGCATGCAACTTGGGACTCTAATTGTGCATGCATTTATTTTGTTTTGGGTTTCTAGATAGCTTGCATGAGGCATGCAACATTGGGACTCTAATTGTGCATGTACTTATCTTGTATTTTCCTTGTTCACTCCCATTATATAAGGGAGGGACATCTTAGTATGAAGCAACTTAGTTTTTGGTGAGATTGTGTGCTCTCTTAGTTCTTGAAAGAACTTGCTGAACTTATCGAGTCTACTCTTGTGGCGTTCAACCCATCGAAACTTATCACCCCTAGGTGTGGCGTTTCTTTCCTTCGTAAACATGGTTCGTGCCAATTCTTGGTTACAGGTCAAGGCTCACACTCTTGTCGTTTAGTTCTTGGGGTTCTATCCACCTTTGTTTCAGGTTCCATCAAATTTGTTGGTGGGGTTTGTATCATCTGGTATCAGAGCTTCGGTTCAAAGGCAAGTGCAAATCTATCTTTACTTGTTGTTCAGCCAAAAGCAAAAAAAAATCGTGGAAAAAAAATAAAAAAAAAGCGCAACGAAAAGACAAAAAAGAAGAAGAAGAAGAAGAAGAAGAAAGCGCAAAAAAAAAAAAACTGCTTGTGTGAATCGAAGTAAATTGTCTTCAACAATTCTTTTCTTGTTTTCCTTATTCTCAAACTTCTGCTCTTTCATTTTCTCTTAAAATTCTACCATCATAAGTTTCGGTGGTTTCTTTTGAATTGCTACGTGATATTCTGATTTGTTCTAGAGTTTAATCAAGAATTGAGAGATATCATCAATTAAGAGCTACCACCCAAACGTGAGTTGAGTGCTTGTGAGGTTTTCTTTCATTTTGCAGTCATGTCCAACAACCAGGAGGATGGAGCAAATGAGGGGACTAGGCCACTTCCAAACTTGCAATTACAAGCATTGATGGGGGAGATGCAGCGGATGATGAGGGCGGAATTAGAATCTATCCATGAGAGGTTGGATCGGGTGGAGGATGACACCAAGAAGACATCAACAAGACCGTATTACTAGACCATAACAAAGACATGCCCAAGGGATTGATGTCGAAGAAGATGAAGAGGTTATTGTGGAAGACTTTGATGAGCAAAACTACAATCGGGGCAGGATTGGACATCGAGGAGATAGAAATGGAACTAGAAGAAATAATGATTTAGGAGGGATTAAGATGAAAATTCCAACCTTCCAAGGAAGAAATAACCCAGAAGCTTACTTGGAATGGGAAACTAAGATGGAAATGGTGTTTGACTGTCATGAATTCTCAGAGTTTAAAAAGGTGAAGTTAGCTGCCATTGAATTCACTGATTATGCTATTGTTTGGTGGGATCAAGTGGTGATGACTTGGAGAAGGAATAGAGAGCAACCTGTGTCCACTTGGGAGGAAATGAAAGTGCTCATGAGAAGGAGGTTTGTACCCAACCATTATTATAGAAGCTTATATCAGCGGCTTCAAAGGTTATCTCAAGGCTCCAAAAGTGTGGATGAATATTTCAAGGAGATGGAGTTGTCCATGATCCGAGCTAATATCGATGAAGATCGGGAAGCCACCATGGACAAGTTTTTACATGGCTTAAACCCAGAAATTGCTGATATTGTTGAATTGCAACATTATGTTAAGCTGTCAGACATGGTCCACCAAGCACAAAAAGTGGAAGAACAACTCAAGAGGAGAGGATTGGCTAGGAGGGGGCAACCAATGACTACTCATGGCACATGGCGGACAACTCCAAGAAAGGAGGAACAACCTCAAAATAAGATAAAGTTTGAACCCTTCAAGAAGCCCAAACCTACACCATCTACTACTCAAGGTAATCGCGAGCCCATTTCCTCCAAAACTCGTGATATCAAGTGTTTTAAATGTCAAGGGCATGGTCATATAGCTAGTCAATGTGTGAACAAAAGGGTGATGGTAATAAACGCTCAAGGTGAACTTGAGTCGGAAGATGAGGATGAAATAGTTGAAGAAGTGCCACAAAAAGAGGACAGTGATGATGAACAACATGCTGTTATTGGAGACTTATTGGTGGCCTGACGAGTTCTAAATCTACAAGCTAAGGAGGAAGAAGGTAATCAAAGGGAGAATTTGTTTCATACCCGTTGCTTTGTCAATAACAAGGTTTGCAGTGTTATTATTGATGGGGGGAGTTGCACCAATGTGGTAAGTACTGATTTGGTGGAGAAATTATCACTACCAACTCTAAAACATTCACGACCTTATCGACTGCAGTGGCTAAACGATTGCAAAGAAATCAAGGTAACAAAACAACTCTTGGTAGCAATCTCCATTGGCAAATATGAAGATGAGCTGTTGTGTGACGTGGTTCCCATGCATGCATGCCATCTATTGTTGGGAAGACCTTGGCAATTCGATCGAAAGGTAACACATGATGGCCTCACAAATAAGTATAGTTTTACTTTGAAAGGGCAACCTATTATTCTTGTACCGTTGACTCCAAGACAAGTTATGGAGGACCAGTTGAGACTACAAAAAGCAAATGAAAAGAAGAAAGAAAAAGAAATTGAGAGAAAAAAAATTGAGAAAAAAGAAGAAGAGGGAAAGAAAAATGAGAGGAAAGAAGATGAGAGGAAAGAGACAAAAGGAGTGAGCAAAGAAAAAAAAGGAGAGAGAAAGAAATATATTTTTTATGCAAAAAAAAGTGAGATTAAGCGAGCTTTGTTTTCAAATCAGCTGCCCCTTATCCTTTTGTATAAGGAGGCACTCTTGAGCACTAACGACCTTAACAATTCTTTGCCTAGTGTTATTGTTTCTCTCTTACAGGAATTCAAGAAGGTCTTTCCTGAAGAGGTTCCGCATGGTTTACCTCCCATTAGAGGAATTGAGCACCAAATTGACTTCATACCTGGTGCCTCCATTCCGAATCGACCTGCCTATAGAAGCAATCCGGAGGAAGCAAAGGAACTTCAGAGGCAAGTTAATGAATTATTAGAAAAGGGGTATGTTCGAGAAAGCATGAGTCCTTGCGCCATGCCTGTGTTACTAGTTCCCAAGAAGGACGGAACATAGAGGATGTGTGTGGATTGCCGAGCCATCAACAACATCACGGTAAAGTATCGCCATCCAATTCCTAGGATTGATAATATACTTGATGAATTGCATGGTTCTTGTGGGTTCACAAAAATTGATCTTAGGAGTGGATATCATCATATTAGGATGAAGGAAGGTGATGAATGGAAAACTGGTTTTAAAACTAAGCATGGCTTATATGAATGGTTAGTAATGCCTTTTGGCTTAACTAATGCTCCTAGCACTTTTATGCGTTTGATGAACCATGTTTTGCATGCTTTCTTAGGGAAATTTGTAGTTGTGTATTTTGATGATATTTTGATTTTTAGCAGAAGCTTAGAAGAGCATGTTACACATTTAAGGTTAGTTTTGAGTGTGCTAAAAGAAGAAAAGTTTTTTGCTAACCTCGATAAATACACCTTTTGTACGGAGAAAGTTGTGTTTCTTGGTTTTGTTGTTAGTACTAAAGGTGTTGAGATGGATGAGGAAAAGGTGAAAGCAATCCAAGAGTGGCCAACACCAACAACAATTAGCCAAGTGAGGAGTTTCCATGGTTTGGCCAGCTTCTATCGACGGTTTGTTCGTGATTTTAGCAATATTGCAGCTCCTCTAACTAAAGACATCAAGAAAAATGAGTCATTCAAGTGGGGAGAGGAGTAAGAGAGGGCCTTCAACACTTTGAAAGAAAAGCTAAGTTCTGCTCCTTTACTAATCCTACCAGATTTTTCTAAAACATTTGAAATCGAATGTGATGCTTCTGGTGTTGGTATAGGTGTTGTGCTTATGCAAGAAATGAGACTCATTGCTTATTTCAGTGAGAAGTTGAGTGGAGCCACTCTCAACTATCCCACATATGACATTGAAATGTATGCATTGGTGAGAGCATTGGAGACATGGCAACATTACCTATGGCCAAAAGAATTCGTGATTCACACAGATCATCAATCTCTAAAGCATTTGAAGAGCCAACATAAGTTGAACCGACGCCATACTAAATGGGTAGAATTCATTGAGACATTTCCTTATGTGATCAAATACAAGCAAGGAAAGGAGAACGTAGTTGCTGATGCACTATCTCGAAGGTATGCTTTACTGTCCACTTTAGATATGAAGTTACTTGGATTTGAATATATCAAGGATTTATATACTAACGATACTGATTTTTCTAAGGTGTTCAAAGCATGCGATAAGGTTGCATTTGGTAAGTTCTATAGGCATGATGGGTTTTTATTTCGTGAAAATAGATTGTGTGTGCCTATGTGTTCGTTACGTGAATTATTCACTAGGGAAGCCCATGGTGGTGGATTGATGGGTCATTTTGGTGTTACTAAGACTTTAGGGGTTTTACAGGATCATTTCTTTTGGCCTCATATGAAACGCGACGTGGAAAGAATTTGTGAGAAGTGTATCACTTGCAAATAAGCTAAATCTAAATTGAAACCCCATGGCTTGTATACTCCTTTGCCTATACCTAGTGAACCTTGGACTGATATTTCAATGGACTTTGTTTTGGGATTACCTCGGACCAAGAGAGGGAGAGATTCAATTTTTGTTGTGGTAGACAGATTCTCTAAAATGGCACATTTCATTCCATGTCATAAAATCGATGATGCATCGCATATAGCTGAATTGTTCTTTAAAGAGGTTATTAGGTTGCATGGCATGCCTAGGACCATTGTCTCTGATAGAGATGAAAAATTTTTGAGTTATTTTTGGAAGACTTTGTGGGGGAAATTAGGAACTAAATTGTTGTTCTCTACTACTTGTCACCCCCAAACTGATGGGCAAACTGAAGTGGTCAATCAAACCTTGTCCTTTTTACTTCGTGCGGTCATTAACAAGAATTTGAGAATATGGGAAGATTGTCTACCTCATGTTGAATTTGCTTACAATAGGAGCATACATTCTGTGACTAAATTTTCTCCATTTGAAATTGTTTATGGTTTCAATCCCTTGTCACCATT
Source organism: Zingiber officinale (assembly GCF_018446385.1). Lineage (NCBI taxonomy): Eukaryota > Viridiplantae > Streptophyta > Magnoliopsida > Zingiberales > Zingiberaceae > Zingiber > Zingiber officinale. The sequence goes on from NC_055994.1 coordinate 43,094,265, forward strand.
AGATTTGATTCCTTTAGCTGTAAGTGATCATATAAACTTAGATGGTAAGCAGAAGGCCGAATTCGTAAAGAAGATTCATGAACAAGCATGACTGAATATTGAGAAAAGAACTCAGCAATACATGCAACAAGCTAACAAGGGGCGCAAGAAAATTGTGTTTGAACCAGGAGAATGAGTTTGGTTACACCTCCGAAAGGAGCGATTTTCCGGACAAACATCGTTCTAAACTTCTACCTCGAGGGGATGGCCCATTTCAAGTATTAGAGCGCATCAATGATAATGCCTACAAACTTGAACTACCAGGTGAGTATGGCGTACATTCTACTTTTAATGTTGCTGATTTATCCCCGTTTAACGCAGGTGATGATTTGAGGACAAATCCTTTTCAAGAAGGGGAGAATGATGTATGCTCAAGGGCTGAAGATAGGAGAGATCAGTTATCACTTCCGGAAGGTCCAATTACAAGACTACGGGCAAAGCTTTTCAAGGAAGCACTAAATGGGCTAATCAAAAAACATTGGGAGGACTATGAGCAAGGAGAAACCAAGATAATTTCAACTGCTAGTCGTGGCCTAATCCACGTAATCGGGCACAACCATCCATGACTAGCCGCGCTTAACGGAAGAACGCTAATAAGCATGCAAAGCATGGGAATTCGTTCATGCTTGAAGACTTAAGTAGTTTAGATTGTTTAATGAAGCATGCAACTTGGGACTCTAATTGTGCATGCATTTATTTTGTTTTGGGTTTCTAGATAGCTTGCATGAGGCATGCAACATTGGGACTCTAATTGTGCATGTACTTATCTTGTATTTTCCTTGTTCACTCCCATTATATAAGGGAGGGACATCTTAGTATGAAGCAACTTAGTTTTTGGTGAGATTGTGTGCTCTCTTAGTTCTTGAAAGAACTTGCTGAACTTATCGAGTCTACTCTCGTGGCGTTCAACCCATCAAAACTTATCACCCCTAGGTGTTTCTTTCCTTCGTAGGCTTGGTTCATGCCAATTCTTGGTTACGGGTCAATGCTCACACTCTTGTCGTTTAGTTCTTGGGGTTCTATCCACCTTTGTTTCGGGTTCCATCACATTTGTTGGTGGGGTTCGTATCAAAATCAACCTCGGGGTATGTGTTTACTTTGGGAGATGGACCCACAGCATGGAGGAGTGTTAAGCAAAAATGTGTTGCAGAATCCACCATGGAAGCTGAGTATGTGGCAGCCTCTAAGGTAGCCAAAAAAACTGTGTGGCTCAGAAACTTCTTAATGGACTTAGATGTGATTCCTGGTTTGCCCAAAGTTATCATAATTTATTGTGATAACAGTTGTACAGTAACAAACTTGAAGGAACCACGAGCTCATAAGGCAAGTAAACACATTGAGAGCAAGTACCACATGATATGAGATATCGTAAAATAAGGAGAGTTTGTTGTCACCAAGATTACATCAGCAGATAGCCTGGCAGATCTTTTCACTAAGGCCCTTCCAACGAGAGCTTTTGATAGGCATGTTGAGGGGATGGGAATTAGATGTATGTCAGCATAGTCTTTTAGTATAAGTGGGAGATTGTTGGGATGTATACCATAAGCCTAGCTTTTGTATGAACATCTGTTTTGAAATATTTTGAAATGAGAATCACTTTGGTCAAATGTTTGCATTTTATATTTATATATTTGTTAATGTAGTTGTCCATTTAATTTATATTGTAGATAACATGGTGTGTGGTGCCACATAGAAGATCATATTATCGGTTCCTTATAAATTATAAATAGTAGCTCACAACCAAGATGGATTGGGACAAACCATTGGAACGGTTGTAGTGTAATTTGATATTAGTCTGTCTTGACTATAAAATTGCACTAGTACTTTATGTGTGTATTGAGCAGGACCGTTTGAGGTTGTTCGATTTATATTAAATATATAAAAAAACAGAACCTCTGTTATTATGGATGTGCATCCTCTTAATCCCTATATAATAACAAGAACATATACTTAGTATTTATTTCTTTAACTTATCAATGAGTGAAATTTATTTGTTAAATCAATAGGCATGATGAGTTGGGAAATAGTATTATTTATATGGTGTGTTGCTGATTATAGAAGGAATTCATGTCCTAAATATTTAGGTTGATGATATCCTCTTGAGGAGCTCATAAGGATTATCATGTAAACCCTGCAGGTGGACTTAGTCCAGCATGATAATAAAGTTGAGTGGTACTACTCTTGAAATTAGATGTTAATTAATTGAGTTGTCAGTAACTCATTTAATTAACAGGCATACGATATCTTAAACACAGGGAGATTAACACATACATGATAAGGAGCTCATATAGTAATATGGGATTGGTGTTGTAGTTCAATAATAACCCTTTAGTAGTATGGGTTGTTATTGATGGACTTGGGTTGTGTGTTCGGGTTGAACACAGGAAACCTAAGCCCATCAGGAGGCCTAAACCAATTCCTCCTCTAGGTTCCTATTGTAGCCTCTATATAAAGTCTCGCATCCACCCATCCATAACTTGGTTTGGTTTAACTTAACTTAGTTTGGTTTAACTTAACTTGGTTTGGTTTAACTTGGTTTGGTTTAACTTGGTTTTGGTTTGGTTTTCTCCATCCTAGAAAGGGAGATATTTTTTTAATAGAATTATGTTATTTTTCTTTCTTTGTAACTGACGGCAAAGGTTATAAAAAGAGTAGGTGGTGCCCACTAAAACCTAATTTTCTAATTCTCCACAATCCTCTTCTCTCCTTGTGGTCGGTGCCCCTCTTCCTTTGCTAGGGTCGGCGCCCCTCCTCACCTTGCTAGGGCCGCGCCCTTCCTCACCTTGCAAGGGTTGCCCCCCTCCTCTCCTTGATTAGGATCGGCCCCCCTTTCCTCTCCTAGATAGGGTCGGTGCCCCCTCCTAGCAATCCATTGGTGGTCGACGGCTTCAAGAAGAGGAAGAAGATTAGAAGGTGTCCCATCCTAGAGCCTCCTTTTGTAGCCGACGGTTTGGAAATCGAGAAGAGAAGGAGGGTGGTGTTGTCTTGGTAGATCGTCACCGACACAACGTCCAAAAAGAGGAGAGAAATACGGTAGAAGATCAAGAGGTCTTTAGCTACAAAGGAAAGGTACAACTTGTTCTTTAATTCTGTTGCGTAATTAGTTTAGTTTTCTTTGTATCAATTTTGAATACCAATACAAGAGGCCAGTGATCTTCTACTTCGATCAAGGTATGATTTGATCAGTCAAGAACTTGCTTGATTGATCAAACACATGTCTGATCGAACATTCGGATTGCTAGGAAATGTTCTGTACTTGTACAATTTTTGTATAGGAAATTTAAATAGAATGGAATTCCAGCACCTTTAGATTGTTATGCTCAAAATATAATTATAATAAATAAGTTACTGAACAAGATATCCTATGAAATTCACTTCAAAAGTATCCTAAACATAAAATATTTTTAAGTATTTAGATGCAATGTACACATTCTAAACCTTACAGATTACTTAGGCAAATTTATCTCAAAAACTCAACAAGAAAATTTTCTTAGATACTCATCTACAAGTAAAGCCTATAGGATTTATAACAAATCTACTCTAAAAATTGAAGATACAACTAATGTTATTTTTGATGAAAATATTAAGTCAAACTTAAACCAAGAAATATTTTATTTTGAGAAAACATACAATTAGTCTAATTTAACTCTTCAAGAAGATGAAGATTTACTAAAACAAAATGAACAAGTAGTAAACACCAACCCAAGAACAATACGCTTAAACCTAGATTATCCAATAAGTCAAATCATAGGAATTGATAAATTAAGATTTTAAACTCGATTAAATTTTAGGAACCTAAGTCAAATAGCCTTAATATCTAAAATTGAACCCAAAACAATAGATGATGCATTATCTAAACTTAATTGGATAATTGCAATGCAATAGGAGTTTGGTAAATTTGAAATAAATCATGTGTGGGATCTAGTACCTCCACCCAAACATAAGTCAATTATTGACACTAAGTGGGTCTTTAGAAAAAAAATTAGATGACAAAGGAGAAATCAAAAGGAACAAAGTCTACCTAGTTGTTAAAGTGTTTAGTCAAGTCGAAGGGCTCGATTACGATGAGACTTATGACCCAGTAGCTAGGCTTAAATCTATAAGAATGTTGCTAGCCTATACAACATACAAAGGATTCAAGTTATAGTAAATGAATGTTAAATTTGCATTCTTAAATGGGAAAATTAAACAGGAGGTCTATGTAAGTCAACCACCAGGTTTTGAAGACTTAAACCACCTAAACTATGTTTCTAAATTTAAAAAGGTACTATATGAATTAAAGTAAGCACCTAGTGCTTGGCATGAAAGACTGTTTAGTTTAATAAGTTCAAAATGATTTAAAGAAGGTCAAATTGACCAACACATTTTATAAAAACCCTTTACTTAGATATATTTATAACTTGGCATATGTAGATGATATAGTATTTGGCTCAACCAACTCAAAATTTTTAAAAGAATTCAAACCTTAATGGAAAATTAATTTGAAAGGAGCCTAACTAGAGAGTTAAAGTACTTTTTAGGACTACAAATTAAACAAACTAAAGAAGGAAACTATGTCCACCAAGCTAAATATGCAAAAGAACTAATTAAGAAATTTGATATAGAAAGCTCTATAGAACTAAAAATACCTATGACAAGTACCATAAACCTCGATAGTGATCCAAATGGTAATTCAGTTGACTTAAAACACTAAGAAGTATGATAGAAAGCTTACTATATTTAACTACAAGTAGACTTGATATATTGTTTGCAGTAATCTAATGCCCCGCCTCCTACTGACTAAACTGTAAGGCCAGGGGTTACAATTGTTGTACTAAACTTCACTATAAGGTGCGAAAAACTTAACTAATTTAAAACTTTATGCTATTTGCTATAAAATCAGAAATTTATATTCAGAATACATTTCTAAGGTTGTACACCTACTAAGAGGGGAAGCCAACTTGCTATCTGATCAAAAAACCTGAAAACAGACGCTTCTGGCTGAAATCAGACATTCCAATCGATCGATTGGAGTCACTTGATCGATCCAATAATCGATTCAGCGTGCTACTGTGCACGGAGGTCCCGTCTGGATCGATCGGCTGATCGATCCTGTCCGGCCAATCGATCTAGAGATCGATTCATAAGCTCTCTGTTCGCGGGAGAAATTTCCTGATTGATCGGCTGATCGATCCATAGTCGATCGATCAGCTGATCGAGTCATCAGCTCTCTATACGCAGCAGATCACGTTTCGATCGATCGGCTGATCGATCAAGGGCTCCTCAATCGATCAGCCGATCGACTCAATGGCATTCTGTACGCGGGGACTTCTTCCAATCGATCGGCTGATCGATTGAGGACTTCTCAATCGATCGGTTGAATTGATTGGGTTTCTGATTTCTGCAGAAATCAGACCTGACCTCGTATAGAAACTTCAGAAATCCAACTACAAACACAACACTACCACTAGGCATGTCATTACTCATGGTTAGCTATCTAACATCCAAACAATAAGCAATCTAAGCATAACTTTCATGATTCAAGACACTTAACATCCTAACTGCAGAAAAGTAACAACATAAAGAAATGCTAAGTTTGAAGGTTTGCTAGTTCCCAAAAATCTTTATTCCAAGTTCCTTCCCACACACATCTTTATCGCATTGTCCTCCAGCCTCCGCTAATCCATCTTCCCTTTACCTTTATCTGCAGTATAAGGAAAAAGAACTATAAGCTTGGGAGCTTAGTAAGAACCATCTACCTCACAAAACATGCATTCGATAAGATCATGCTTTCAAAAGATGCTATTTAAAATACATGCTGAAAATGCTAAAACATGGCATATGGACAATTAAATCATGCTAAACAATTACTGAACAAAAGCCTACTCATTGTATCAACAAGCTAACTAAATTGATACATAAACTAGGCTATGTGTTATAAGGAAAACTAAACTGAAGCTAAGCTGTATTCAGGTATCTGGTTGTGAAGTTTGAAAACTATTTTTATAAATAGATAAAAATACTAAACATGCTGCTAATGGGCCTGACAACTATACTTGCTGTGCGCGCATCCCTAACTAGGCTCGAGGTAGCAAGTCCTGAATCTAGTAGGGTACTAGGTTATCTAAACCTAGGGACGACTATGGGAGCCCAACCCAAGGACAACTGAAGTCCCGTACAGTTTCACTAATAAATTAAAATGATGTTTATAAATTGATTTATCATATCTTACTTTTACTAGGTTATCTGAACATAAAATTAGGTTATCTAAACCTAGAGGCGATTATGGGAGCCCACCCATTGGACCATAGTCCTAAATCACTGAAGCAAGCCTATATTTACTAATTAAAACACATCTAGGGCATTTAACTGAGCTATTAAAATGCTTACTGTAGCATTTAACTATTCTAGGCATTTTATCGAGCACTTGGTGTGCTCTAATTCTGCATATGGCTAAACTGAGAACATAAATGCGAACTAAGGGCATAAAAACATACCATTAGCTACTTATACTGCAGATGAGGGGTTACTTACATCCTGCGCTAGATATTCTTACAATCCGATCGCTAGATTTCCAGAGACGATGATCGTTTCGACGATCCTCTTGCGTCTACACTTCCTTCTCGCGGAGGGGAGCGTCCTCGTGCCAGAATTGTCGCCGGAAGGTGGTCCTTGTAACGACCCAATTTTCCCTATTTCGAGTTCTAAATGTCTTCAAAAATATTTAGAAATACTTTTAAAATATTCTAGAGATTTTTAGGAATTTTTAGAGTATTTTTACGTAATTTTTGGAGGTCGTTTAGTATGTTTACAAAAAGAAAGAAGTTTTGACAAAAAACCGTTGAAGGTGAGACTCGAACCCAAGACCTCCGGCCGAACCGGACTTAACTGAACACAGCCAACCAACTGGGCTACGTGTGGTTTGTTAATAAGTATGAAGCGAGATATATATAAAGTATAGTTATAATGGAAACCCTAGATTTAAAAGAAAGCTTAAGTGTTTTACCGTAACCCGAAACCTTTTCCCTAAACCTAACTTTCCTCTCTTCCTCTCACGACGGTGATCCCTCTCGGGCGAAAATGAAGCTAAGGCTTCGACTTCAGCGGCCGGCGAGCACTTCTCAGCGTGGGTTCTTCACTGATTCAAGGTTTCCTTGTCGAAGAGAGCTCGTGGATACGAGGAAGGGTTTAAATCTCGAGTTTTGGAGTCACTGCCGAAAACCCTAGAAACCTCTTCCTCTCCTTCGGTTGTAAGTGCAAGCAAACCGCGGTAAGTACTACTCACCTGCAGTAGGATAGTTCCGTATTCCTATTTCTTTTGTGTTCCGAATTTTTCTGTGAAGAAGGTTAGTCTAGGGTTTGCTGTCGTGACCTTCAAAGGAAGAACAAGATGGGTAAAGTTCAAGCATGTGGGATTATCGTAGCTTGTGATGGGTTTGGTCAGGTAGTTAGTAATACGAGTTCAATGCGATTTTGATTCTCATGTTGGCTTTAGATTTTGTTCTGTGAGAAGGTAGTAGGATCGTGAATATATTTTTGTGGTGCTCTTATACTTCGGTGAGGGCAATCAGGTGCTAGTTGTAGAATTGGTTTCAAATAAGTGCAAGGTACAGAATTCGGTTTTCTTCTAACCACTATGGTTTAGCTGTGGAGCTTCAGTATTAAATACACTAACATGAGTTTGATGGAATTTAAGTTTTCCAGGTTAGTTTAATTCTTGTGAACCTCGCATTGATAAATGTATAGGTCCTGAATTCTCTTCCTGTAGCTCTCCCCCATGCATGCAAGCATTTAGTTGTTTCTTACCAGCATTCTTATAAGTTGGGTGCAAAATATGATATGTGTGGGTCATGTCTACTGAGTAAGGATATGGAAAGATTCAAGTTTCAAATTTAGTTCTCTTTGGTTTTCCTTTTTGTTAACCTTGCATCTAAGTATAAGATTTCAGTTTCAGATTTAGTTTCTTATGCTTTCTTAACTAGTTGGAACAACCCTTATATTTAGCATACAAGTTTAGATCTTTTTGTGCCATTAATGGGCACGCACAGCCCTATGAATAGCCTTTTCTGCAAGCACGATCAGCTCTTTTGGAGCTTAGAACAACCCTTTAATTAGTTAGAATGGTTTAGCATTTTCCTTGCTACTCAAAAAGGCAAGAACATCCCTCTAATTAGTTGGAATGGTTTAGCATTTTCCTTGCTACTCAAAAAGGCAAGAACAACCCTTTAATTAATTAGAATGGTTTAGCATTTTCCTTGCTACTCAAAAAGGCAAGACCGGCCCTTTAATTAGTTAGAATGGTTTAGCATTTTCCTTGCGACTCAAAGGGCAAGAACAACCCTTATTTAGTTAGAAGGGCAGCCTTTATTTAAAGTAGGCAGTATTAGAATAGCATGAGCAGTATTAGTTTTTAATTCTGTTTCATTCGTAGATTTTTTATGATTCACGTGTGTAGATTTTTGTTATTCACATATGCAGATTTTTAGTATTTATATGAACAAATTTTAGCATATAGTAGCATGCTGATTTTTGTTTCCCTTTGCTTTAAGATGTGCATGAACATATTATAACATATAGTAGTATGCTGATTTTTGTTTTCCTTTGCTTTAAGATATGCATGAACAGATTTTAGCATATACATGTATGCACATAGCATTTAGTTTGGATTTCCTTGCTATAATAAGCAGCTATAAGTAAGAAAAAGACCAAGGTCTAGTTAAAAAGAGATAACAAGTAAATTAAAATAAGAGGCTAGTACCCGACTTCCGAGGTTGTCGTTAAACAAATCCAGGTGACCGTTTCCGAGGTCTCGGCCCTGGTAAGACCGAGGTCTTTACCCTGTGGGACTACAACAGTCTCTATTAGGGAGCACACATGAGATGGTACTAAGGCTAGGCCCAAAGAAAAGAAGAAGAAAGAAAAAGAAGAAGAAAGAAAAGTAAAAGTAAAAGAAATTAAAAGATTAATTTCTGGTATAAAGATATAAGAAAATGAAACAAGTATTATGCTTAGAATCAATAGAAGTTAGTTTCTTTAATTCTGAGCCTACAGTAGTAGTTTCATTATTTTCCTATCAGTTAGTGAGCATGTTTAGTATTCAGTTTTATTTCTGTATACCATGAGTACATGCAGCTTTGCTTTTAGCATTTCAGTTTTAGTATTGTTGTATTCTTTTTATGCACTTCGAGTTTTTGTGAGATAGATTAGTACTTACTAAGCGTTTCGCTTATAGTTTCATTTTTTCCTCCTACTGCAGATAAAGGAAAAGCTAAGATATGAAAGGGAGGCGACAGGGTGGTGGTGGTGATGAAGGTGTGTGATGACTGGACTATGGAGAGATCCAGAGTTTGCTAGCAAATCTTCAGGACCTATCTGTTTAGAGTTTATATTTTAGTTCTCTTCTTAAATACTATTATGAAGTTTTGTGAGATTTTGATTGAGTTTGATTCATATTGGTAGCCTATCATGTCCTACTCTTGGAGTTATGTTTAGTTCTTATTGCTAGACTAGTTTTCGTTGATTATAGTGTGATTTTATTATTGTGTGGTTGTAAAAAATGTGTTCCAGCCTCCTGTGGCTACGTATATATTGTTTGTATTATGGATTTGGTCACCAGTACAGGGAAGACTCTGCAGAAATTTTTTGGTAGGAATTCCTCTGGGCCGTGATAAATCTGACTGATGTTATTAATAGCATTAATGACATTAGTAAGTAGAGTATAGATAGGTAACGATCGCCCTTAGAGAGTAGTAGTAAGAAGGGTGCTTGTTACAGTTGGTATCAGAGCAGCGTTCCATTCTCCAGCATCACACACACATTAGCATCAGCCTTGCCGTCTTCAAGTAAGAAAGTATTTAAAGTCTTTCTTTATTCTGCTTTCCTTATTATTAACTGCAGTATAGAGTATTTGTTTTTGAATGCTTAAGTAAGATAGAAGATTTTGTTTCCCTTTTCTATATTCATATATAAGTATGATTAGAAGGGTTAGAGAAGCTATCAAGCCTTTTCCTCTGCATAATTAGATGTCAAGAAGATGACGTCCCCGTACCGTTCATACTGAGGATCGAGTTCAGGAGAACGAAGAGCCCAGAACCTCTGGGCCTATTCTCTCTGATGTTGTTGCTCAACTTCAGAGACAAGTAGCGAACAGCAGCAAGTGATTGCTAATCTAATGGCCAATCAGAAGCCAGCTCCTCCCACTCCCCCAACCATTAATGTGGAGACCCCAGTGGTGACTGAAGTCCTATCGGTTGCCCTAGAAGTCGCCACAACACCTAGAAGACAAGCATACCTCATCTAGTGGCTGAAGCTGAAACCAAAAAGATTCTCAGGCACGACTGAGCCCTGGGATGCCCAGGCTTGGTTCAAGACACTTGAGAGCACAATGGAGCTTCTTGACCGACCAGAAGTCGAGAAGGGTAAGTGTGCCTCTTTCTACCTATCTGGAGATGCTTGTATGTGGTGGGAGCGAGTTAAGAGTAAGAGAGCAGTCAACTAGATGAGCTGGGTTGACTTCGAGACAGAGTTTTACGAAGAAGTCTTCCGTCAACAGATCACCAATAAATAGTATGAGGTGCTTATGGAATTCAGACAAGGTGACCTACCTGTAGAAGAAGCGGTTAAAAGATTTAACAGGCTAGCTCACCTTTGCCTAGAGTTAGTAAGTACAGTGAAAGAACAAGTCAGACTGATGCTCCTAATGCTGAGACTAGAAATGACACCTAATGTGAGTAGTGAAACTCACCGACCATAGATTGGTGAAGAGCTAGTCAGCAGGGCATTAGTGAGCACTATCTGAACAGCAACAAAGCACAACAAACGCAACACAAGCTAGTCAAGATAGAAGACAAGACAGTGGGGAAACAAAGAACCCAGTCAAGTAATCAGAACTGGAAGGACAAAGATAACAAGAAAGACCCAAGCAGGAAGATATTCGGGTAGTCTGTGAGTATCCAAAGGTATTTCCAGAAGGGCTACCTGGACTACCTCCCAACAGAGAAGTGGAGTTTGAGATTGAATTGGTTCCTGGTACCGGTCCAATTTCAAAAGCTCCGTATTGCATGTCTCCAGCAGAGTTGAAAGAGTTACAAGCACAACTACAGGAGTTACTGGACAAGGGCTCCATTCGCCCTAGTCACTCACCTTGGGGAGCTCCTGTCTTGTTTGTCAAGAAGAAAGATGGATCTATGCGAATGTGCATAGATTACAGAGCTCTGAATCAAGTGACGATCTAGAACAAGTACCCCCTTCCCAGGATCGACAACTTATTTGATCAGTTGAGAGGGGCAACAGTGTTATCAAAGATAGATCTGCACTCTGGGTACCATCAGTTGAAAGTGAAAGAAAGGGATATACCTAGAATGACTTTCAGGACCAGATACGGACACTACAAGTTTGTAGTCATGCCTTTTGGTGTGACTAATGCACTAGCGGTCTTCATGGACTTGATGAATAGGGTGTTCAGAGAATACCTTAACAAATTTGTCATCGTATTCTTCGACGACATTCTGGTCTATTCAAGGACTCTAGAGGAGCATGACACGCACTAGAGGATAGTACTGCAGACTCTTCAGCAAAAGCAGCTTTACGCTAAATTCTCAAAGTGCGAGTTCTGGTTAGATCAGGTGGCATTTCTAGGTCACATAATTTCTAAAGAAGGTATTCAAGTAGATCGAGCCAGAATAGAAGCAGTCAACAACTGGAGTAGACCCAAGAATGCCAAGGAGATCAGAAGCTTCCTTGGTTTAGCCGGATACTACAGAAAATTTGTGGAGGACTTTTCCAAGATAGCCTCTCCACTAACAGCTCTCAACAGAAAGAACAAGAGGTTTGAATGGTCAGATAAATGTGAGCAGAGTTTCCAAGAGTTGAAGAAGAGACTGACCAGTGCTCCTATTCTAACTATTCCAAAGAGTGACAAGAGTTTTGACATCTACAGTGATGCTTCCAAGATGGACTTAGGAGTTGTACTCATGCAAGAAGGAAAAGTTATAGCTCATGCTTCAAGACAACTCAAGGACTACGAGAAGAACTATCTCACTCACGATCTTGAGCTGGCAGCTGCGGTCTTTGCACTGAAACTCTGGCGACATTATTTGTATGGCGTTCAGTGCAGAATTTTCACAGACCATCAGAGTCTTAAGTACTTATTCACTCAGAAGGACTTAAACATGAGACAGCGCAGGTGGCTGGAGTTAGTCAAAGACTATGACTGTGAAATCCTCTACCACCCAAGCAAAGCTAACAAAGTGGCAGATGCACTAAGCAGAAAATCCAGTGCGTCCCTGATGTCTTTGTCATCATTAGCTCTGCCACTATAGAAGGAGTTGTCAGATTTCGGACTTGAAGTTATTGAAGGGCAACTCTCTGCATTGACCTTAGAGTCTACCTTGCTTGAGGACATACAGAGAAAGCAAAGTGAAGATCCAGACATTCAGAAGATCAAGCAAGGAATACAGAAAGAAGACAAATTAGAGTTTCGAATAACGGACAGAGGGATTCTTTATCAGTGGAGTCGCATTTGTGTGCCCGATGATGAAGAACTGAGAAAGAAGATTTTAGAAGAAGCTCATAGTACACCATACTCCATGCATCCTGGTTCTACCAAGATGTACCAAGACGTGAAACAGAGGTTCTAGTGTTCTGGACTCAAAAGAGATGTTACTAAATATGTCAGTACCTGCCTGACATGTCAGAGGGTCAAAGTAGAACACCAGAGACCAGGAGGAGTTCTACAGCCTCTTCCAATACCAGAGTGGAAGTGGGAAGACATATCCAGGGACTTCATAACAGGTCTCCCAAGAACCACAGATGGATATGATGCGATATGGGTGATAGTGGACAGATTGACCAAGTCTGCTCATTTCCTAGCCATCAAGATGTCCCACTCTATAGAGCAGTTGGCACAGCTATAAGTTAAGGAGGTGATCAGACTTCACGGAGTTCCTAAATCTATTGTTTCAGATAGAGATGGGCACTACACCTCACACTTTTCGGAGTACGTTAAGAATGCACTAGGCACCAAACTCAAGTTCAGTACAGCTTTCCATCCTCAGACCGATGGACAGACAGAGCGAGTAAATAAGATTTTAGAAGATATGCTCATATCTTGTACGCTGGATTTCAAGGGAAGTTGGTGCAAGTATATATGCTTAGCTGAGTTTGCCTACAACAATAGTTATCACGCGGCCATTAAGATGGCACCATATGAGGCACTGTATGACAGGAAGTGCAGATCACCCCTTTGCTGGCAAGAAGCAGGTGAGAGAAAAAAATTGGAAGTAGAGCTGGGCATTCAGACAAAGCTGATAGATGCAACAACTCAGGCTATTCAGAAGATCAGACAGAGAATTGAGACTGTCCAAAGTAGATAGAAGAGTTATGCTGACACATGCCGTAGGCCACTTGAATTCCAAGTAGGAGATTCAGCCTTTTAAAAGGTCGCTCCTATGAAAGGAGTGATGAGATTTGGCAAGAAGGGAAAATTAAGTCCTTGCTATGTAGGACCTTATCTGATCATAGAGAGGATTGGGAAAGTAGCTTACAAGCTGGACTTACCCCAAGACATGTCAGCAATACATAATGTATTTCATATCTCCATGCTAAAGATGTGTCTCCACGACCCGAGCCAAGTGATTCAGCCTCTGTCAGTGCAGATTCAAGAGGATCTTAGTTATGAGAGCAGACCTACACAGATAGTGGATAGAGCAGTCAGGAGACTAAGAAATAAAGAAGTACCACTAGTAAAGGTCATCTGGCAGAACCAGAAGCACGAGAAAGTCACTTGGTAGCGGGAGGACAGTATGAGACGGAAATATCCATAGCTATTCTAAGTTTGATGACGAACTTTTTATAAGGTATGGGGGATTGTAACGACCCAATTTTCTCTATTTCGAGTTCTAAATGTCTTCAAAAACATTTAGAAATACTTTAAAAATATTCTAGAGATTTTTAGGAATTTTTGGAGGTCGTTTAGTATGTTTACAAAAAGAAAGAAATTTTAACAAAAAAACCTTGATGGTGAGACTCGAACCCAAGACCTCCGGCCAAACTGGACTTAACCGAACACAGCCAACCAACTGGGCTACGCGTGGTTTGTTAATAACTCTGAAGCGAGATATATAAAGTATAGTTATAATGGAAACCCTAGATTTAAAAGAAAGCTTAAGTGTTTTACCGTAACCCGAAACTTTTCCCTAAACCTAACTTTCCTCTCTTCCTATCACAACGGCGATCCCTCTTGGGCGAAAACGAAGCTAAGGCTTCGTCTTCGGCGGCCGACGAGCACTTCTCACCGTGGGTTCTTCACTGATTTGTGGTTTCCTTGTCGAAGAGAGCTCGCGGACACGAGGAAGAGTTGAAATCTCGAGTTTTGGAGTCACTGCCGAAAACCCTAGAAGCCTCTTCCTCTCCTTCGGTTGTAAGTGCAAGCAAACCGCTGTAAGTACTACTCACCTGTAGTAGGATAGTTCCGGATTCCTATTTCTTTTGTGTTCCGAATTTTTCTGTGAAGAAGGTTAGTCTAGGGTTTGCTGTCGTGACCTTCAAAGGAAGAACAAGATGGGTAAAGTTCAAGCATGTGGGATTATCGTAGCTTGTGATGGGTTTGGTCAGGTAGTTAGTAATACGAGTTCAATGCGATTTTGATTCTCATGTTGGCTTTAGATTTTGTTCTGTGAGAAGGTAGCAGGATCGTGAATATATTTTTGTGGTGCTCTTATACTTCGGTGAGGGCAATCAGGTGCTAGATGTAGAATTGGTTTCAAATAAGTGCAAGGTACAGAATTCGGTTTTCTTCTAACCACTATGGTTTAGCTGTGGAGCTTCAGTATTAAATACACTAACATGAGTTTGATGGAATTTAAGTTTTCCAGGTTAGTTTAATTCTTGTGAACCTCGCATTGATAAATGTATAGGTCTTGAATTCTCTTCCTGTAGCTCTCCCCCATGCATGCAAGCATTTAGTTGTTTCTTACCAGCATTCTTATAAGTTGGGTGCAAAATATGATATGTGTGGGTCATGTCTACTGAGTAAGGATATGGAAAGATTCAAGTTTCAGATTTAGTTCTCTTTGGTTTTCCTTTTTGTTAACCTTGCATCTAAGTATAAGATTTCAGTTTCAGATTTAGTTTCTTATGCTTTCTTAACTAGTTGGAACAACGCTTATATTTAGCATACAAGTTTAGATTTTTTTGTGCCATTAATGGGCACGAACAGCCCTATGAATAGCCTTTTCTGCAAGCACGATCAGCTCTTTTGGAGCTTAGAACAACCCTTTAATTAGTTAGAATGATTTAGCATTTTCCTTGCTACTCAAAAAGGCAAGAACATCCCTCTAATTAGTTGGAATGGTTTAGCATTTTCCTTGCTACTTAAAAAGGCAAGATAGGCCCTTTAATTAGTTAGAATGGTTTAGCATTTTCCTTGCTACTCAAAAAGGCAAGACCAGCCCTTTAATTAGTTAGAATGGTTTAGCATTTTCCTTACAACTCAAAGGGCAAGAACAACCCTTATTTAGTTAGAAGGGCAGCCTTTATTTAAAGTAGGAAGTATTAGAATAGCATGAGCAGTATTAGTTTTAATTCTGTTTCATTCGCAGATTTTTAATGATTCACATGTGCAGATTTTTGTTATTCACATGTGCAGATTTTTAGTATTTATATGAACAGATTTTAGCATATAGTAGCATGCTGATTTTTGTTTCCCTTTGCTTTAAGATGTGCATGAACAGATTATAACATATAGTAGTATGCTGATTTTTGTTTCCCTTTGCTTTAAGATATGCATGAACAGATTTTAGCATATACATGTATGCACATAGCATTTAGTTTGGATTTTCCTTGCTATAATAAGCAGCTATAAGTAAGAAAAAGACCAAGGTCTAGTTAAAAAGAGATAACAAGTAAATTAAAGTAAGAGGCTAGTACCCGACTTCCGAGGTTGTCGTTAAACAAATCCAGGTGACCGTTTCCGAGGTCTCGGCCCTTGTAAGACCGAGGTCTTTACCCTGTGGGACTACAGCAGTCTCTATTAGGGAGCGCACATGAGATGGTACTAAGCCTGGGCCGAAAGAAAAGAAGAAGAAAGAAAAGTAAAAGTAAAAGAAATTAAAAGATTAATTTCTAGTATAAAGATATAAGAAAATGAAACAAGTATTATGCTTAGAATAAATAGAAGTTAGTTTCTTTAATTCTGAGCCTACAGTAGTAGTTTCATTATTTTCCTATCAGTTAGTGAGCATGTTTAGTATTCAGTTTTATTTCTGTATACCATGAGTACATGCAGCTTTGCTTTTAGCATTTCAGTTTTTGTATTGTTGTATTCTTTTTATGCACTTCGAGTTTTTGTGAGATAGATTAGTACTTACTAAGCATTTCGCTTATAGTTTCATTTTTTCCTCCTACTGTAGATAAAGTAAAAGCTAAGATATGAAAGGGAGACGACAGGGTGGTGGTGGTGATGAAGGTGTGTGATGACTGGACTATGGAGAGATCCAGAGTTTGCTAGCAAATCTTCAGGACCTATCTGTTTAGAGTTTATGTTTTAGTTCTCTTCTTAAATACTATTATGAAGTTTTGTGAGATTGTGATTGAGTTTGATTCGTATTGGTAGCCTATCATGTCCTACTCTTGGGGTTATGTTTAGTTTTTATTGCTAGACTAGTTTTCGTTGATTATAGTGTGATTTTATTACTGCGTGGTTGTGAAAAATGTGTTCCAGCCGCCTGTGGTTGTGTATATATTGTTTGTATTATGGATTTGGTCACTGGTACAGGGGAGACTCTGCCGAAATTTTTTGGTAGGAATTCCTCTGGGCCGTGATAAATCTGACTGATGTTATTAATAGCGTTAGTGACATTAGTAAGTAGAGTATAGATAGGTAATGGTCGTCCTTAGAGAGTAGTAGTAAGAAGGGTGTTTGTTACACTCCTACAACCCTAGGGTGGAACCCTAGGTTTTCCTTGGGCTTGGCGTCGAGAGGGTGAGGAGAAAGAGGGGTTCGGCGGTGAGGGTTTGAGGGAACAGAGAATTGCCGATTCAACAATATAACAACTCTCCACTTAATTTCCCTATTTATATTAAGTGATTAATAGACCCCAACTAAACCTTAAGTATAATTGTTCTCCTTTCCTTTCAGCACACCCCTACTGGGGCCCCTTGGTTACTAGAGTCATCTATAAGGCGTAGAGTCTAATAGGTCTCGGGTTCGATTCCCGCTTAGGCTATTTTACGTTTTTATTTAATTTTGCTACTTCGGCTATTCTAAAAATTCCAAAAAAATATTCTAAAATTCCAGAAAAATAATAGAATATTTCTAAAATCAATTTGAGAATTTTCGAGCGTTACAAGTAAGTATGTACACTAGATATCAAACATGTGCTAAAGAATCTCACTTATCAAATGTTAAAAGAATAATTAGATATTTAAAAGGAACCATAAATGGTAAGTATGTACACTAGATATCAAACATGTGCTAAAGAATCTCGCTTATCAAATGTTAAAAGAATAATTAGATATTTAAAAGGAACTATAAATGTAGGAATGTGGTACCTAAGAACACCAAACTTTGAGTTAATTTGCTATTTTGATTTAGATTATGTTGGCTGTAAGTTAGATAGAAAGAGTACAAGTGGAGGATGTCAACTACTAGGACCATCTTTAGTTAGCTAGTTTAGTATAAAGCAACATTGTGTTGCCTTATATACAACTGAGGCAAAATACATAGTATTGGGTGGATGCGTAGCTCAATTGTTATGGGTGTCTCATACCATAAAAGACTTCAATCTAGAATACAAAAATGTTAAAAATTTTATTGATAACATAAGATCTATAAATCTAACTAAAAATCTAGTTCATCACTCTAGAACTAAACACATAGAAATCAAACACCACTTTGTTAGAGACCATATCACAAAAGGTAATATTGAACTTAACTACATTGAGTCTAAATCTAACTAAGCTGACATATTCACCAAACCATTACCAAAAGTTGTATTTAGCAGCTTAAGAAGACAATTAGGAATGCATTTTATGGATTATTTTTAAATATATACTTTTTAGTAAAATTATTACTTATTAGTTTTCAAAATTATCTTCAAAATTTCCATTTCAAAAATTTGTTTTGAAAATTTCTTTAAAAATATTTTATCTTTATGGAGTAGCTTAGGATTTACCATAGACTTGTATTCTCCTATACTTTTAGCAACCAACATCTCACAAGCACAGTAGGATACCTTACTTATATTTTGAAATATAAAACAGTGTGAGATACTTAAGACTTAACCTAAGATTTTAGATACTTATGTCTATGCATCGATATAAATCTGAGCTTTAAATACATACATTGTTCAATTTGAGTAATTTAGCTAGTAATAAACTAGTTAAGACCAAATAATCAAATTGACTAACCTAGTTAGTATATGCTATTTTGTGGTAGTAAGCTAAGTACAAAGGTTGGACATTCCTTTAAGGACTATTTCATAGTTGTTTATCTTTTTTAAGATTTTCAAAATTTATTCATTTCTTACATGCTTGGACTTATAGGAAAATACAAATTTACTTGGGAGCATAAACACCATTTTTGAATTTAATTCAAGCCTAAGTTTTTTTTCCTTAGAAAATTTCAAAAAAAAAATCTTTAATTATTGGAGCAAATTTATCCTCTTTAACAATCTTTCTAAACTTATGTTTCAAAATTCTCTTTACAAAATATTTTCAAATTCTACACTTATGTTTCTCAAAAATTTTTCAAATTCTACATTTTCATCAAAGTTTCATCTTAAAATTTTCAGAATTTGTTTTCTGAAAACTAATTTGATAACTTCGTTACCAATTATTATTTAAAAAAAATTCTTAGCTTTCTTCATAAAATATTTCAAGCTATTTTCAAAATTTTAAATGTCCTTAGAAACGTATTATTTTTCAAAACTTAGTTTACTATTTTCTATTAGATAAATTTTCTAAATTTAAAAGTCTTCCTTAGAAAATTTTTGTTTTCCAAAAAATCTTAACTCTTATGCTTTCTTAAAATCTACACTTATTCATGAAAATTTTCAAGTTGTTCTATAATTATTTTCAAAAATTTATATTAAATTTTTTTAAGATAACTAAACACTTAGACATTTTTTGAAAACTCACTTTTATTAAGAAACCTTTGGCTTCAAATGTTTAAGAAATTTTACTCTAAAACCTTAATTTTCTCTTGAAAGTTTTCAAACTTGATGTTTGTGTTTCTCCTATTTTTGATGTGTGTCAAAGAAGGAGAGATAGTAAATTTTGGGGGAGTTATTTAACTCAAGGGGAGAGTTAAGTTAAAATGCTTGTTTACTTATCCTTGCATTTTTAAACTTAACTTTGAACCTTAGTTGTCAAATATCAAAAGGGGAAGATTGATAGTGTAGGGTGCATCAGAATCGAACCTGAGTTTTGATATTGTCAAAGGTTCAAGTCAAGTCCTGTTGTAATATGACAAAGTGACTAAGTGTGCAGACTATTTACTCAATAGGAAAAGGAAAAACCCTAGTAGTGGCTAAGTAAGAAAGCCTTAGCAGATTGTGGAAGCTAAGCAGGAAGTCCAGGTGGGTTGATGACCTGACACTTGGTAGTTGGAGTCGATAGGTCTAAATGACCTGATATCGAGAGGAAGCCCTACTGAGCTGATCTGATGCTAAGTCGAAGTCCAAATAGGTTTGGAGGAATCAATGTTTGGTAGGTAAGTTAAAGTAGATAACTGGAATGGAGCGACATGGAGGTCATGTTCTTAGAAGGAACAAAACCTAGATTGCTAATCTAACTGAAGAAATCGGCAGATTTCTAAGTTGAGATCAAGATAGGTCTTACTATCTCTTCTTTCCCATTCATGCACTACTACTATGCTAACTTTGTGTTTCAAAGATATTTAATACTACTGTGGAAACTAACTTTATTTTGTAGAATCCAAGTGGATTAGTCTACCGAATAGGAGGATAGGTCGACCGAACCAAGCTGACATGGCATAGAGTTTGGCAGAATAGAGCACTTTTGATATTCAAAGTTGATCATTCAACCAAACCCAAGGATCAGTCGACCAAACCTATTTTGGAAAAAAGGTTGGAAGATCAAATCTCAGTAAACTTATAATCAGGAGGATTGGTCAACCAAACCTAAGGTTCAGTCGATCAATCAATAAATGCTCATTAATTGTGTGAAGATTCGAACTCAGAAAAGAAGGAAGTGAGAATGTTCCGTTGACTGATAGGGTGATTAGTGGACCAAAAGGATCAGTCGACCAAACCCTTTTTGGTCGACCAAAGGAGGCTTCTAAAAGGACCTCAAGATCAGTGTCAAGAAAACAACACTTCTGTATAATCCTCTGCTCGTGCCTGTTGATTAGTCCTAGAAAAATCATACCGGTTCCACTATACAAAAATTTTATAAAATTGTCGAACCTTTCCTTAAATAACCTATTGTGTTCTTTAGAAGTTAAATTAGGAATCACAGACGGAACTTAACATCATTGATTCCAAATTTAACTTATCTATTCTTAATGGTTTAGATTTGAATCGCAAGCGGAACTTAACACTATTGATTCTGTTAGCTAGAGCACTAGAGCCAATCATTTGATGATTGTATTTTGGACTTGTTGTATCATATTCTATATAAATAAAGGCATTTGGTTTTGGTTATTATACTTACTTGTATTGTTGCCAAATAAACTAAGTATAATAACGTCCTTGAGTAGAAGGTTCATACCTATATCAATCGATTGGTTGAATCGATAGTGAGATGATATAGGGAACACTACTCTTAATCATTCCTAGTCGAGTATTAACATTCAAGGACAATGTTAATGCAATAAGACTAGCATGTAGGTCAACTCGATGACTTGATCTCACAAGTCATGGATATAGAGATATCAAGTTGACACATGGGTATGCATTAGAGAATGTATATTGAATGACCCGCCATGAGAAATTATCATGGATCGTTATATGAGTGTCATATACTTTCTCATATGGCTATTAGTATGACTACTAGTCCTTAGACCTGAAGTCACCATGGTTCCCTACATAAGGAGTTATGTACTTTAGTTTCATCAAACATCACCCGTAACTGGGTGGACTATAAAGGCGATTACTGGGTATGTAACAAATTATGCGGAGGGATGTGAGTGATGTAGATGAGATCTATCCCTCCTATATGACGGGAGAGACATCGGTATTCTTGATAGTGTGAGACCACGAAGTGCACGGCCATGCCCAAATGAGTCAATATGAGATATTGAGCTCATTTGATTCAGTGAGTCTACTTGGAGTTCAGGATTTAGATTGATTAGAGGATGACACGATCTATGCCTCACATTTATCAATCTAGATGTCTAGGATAGAAGGACACTTGTCATATATTGTGAGGAGTCACAATTAGTAGTCACAAGGTGATGTTGGATCTCAACATTCTTGTAACTTGGGTAGTAATGATGTATTGCTAGATACCGCTCATTACTTATGTTTCTAAATGAGTTTAGGGGCATTTCCAACGTTACAAGAACCTATTGGGTCACACACAAAGAACAAGTGGATGGAGATTAGGTTCATATGATGAACCAAGAGGATTAGATTTATTTGATGAATCAAATTGGATTAAGAGTAATCCTAATTGGGCTAATTGAGTTGGACTCAAGTTGATTCATGTGTTCAATGAGTCTAATTTAGATTATGACTCATTGAATCAATTTAATTAAATGAATTAGATTCATTATATTAAATTGGCTTGAATTAAATGGTTGGATTAGATCAACCATGAGAGAGATTAAGTCAAGTTTGACTTGACTTAAGAGGAAGATGAAGTGTCAAGTTTGACTTGACTTTATGCCACCTCATTGGTGAGTTGGCATTAAGTGGACCAATGATGATGCTCCACATCATCATGGTTACTTAAGTGAAGTGCCACCTCATGGGAGTTACCAAGAGTTGTGACTCTTGGTATCCCATGGAGGTTACAAACCACTTAATTAGATGAAAAGAGTTTCATTTTGCAAGTGTAACTCTCATTCAAGTGATCTTCCTCCTCCTAAGCTCTCTTCTTGCTCCTTCTCTTCTCTTGGTCGTGGGTTTCAAGGAAGGGAGAAGAAAGGAGAGTGAATCTAATCCAAGAAGAAAGGTTTGTGAAAGTCACATAGAGATTTTAGAGGAGTGTGTTCTCTTCTTTTCCTTTCTTCTTCTTCCAATCCTACCCGAGAGCCCTAGAGAGTGCTAGCACACTTGTGGTGCTCTCTTCTCCATCCTTGAGTGTTAGAGAATACATCTTGTTCGTGTGGATATCACTAGAGAGTTGTCTACGTTGACAACTTCGAGATCCGGCGTACCGTTAGACGAGCGGGATTTGCGAGGGCACGCTTCAAAGGTATAAAATTTTTTTCTTTTGTAGATCTACTGTAGATCATAGTTTTAAACTCGTACTCATATTTTTGAAAGTTTTTCTTCGCACGAGATCTAGTGGCATGGGTGATTCGGGGTTTCCGCGACGCGAAAACGCGGTTTTCGTAGCCCGAAAAACCCAACAGTGGTATCAGAGCCACGTGCAAAGCGAGTACTAGTTTCAATTAGTATTTTTGTGAAAAATATGCATACTGTAACATTCTGTGAATTTCCTAATTTATATGATTTTATGGGTATTTTTCTCGTAGAAGCGAAGCACAAGTGTTTCGGCACTTGTAGGCTTCGACTACCGAGAAGAATTTTCCAAAACGGTAATGTTTCGACCCAAAATCTTTTGGGACAGCGGGCTAAGGCGCTCTTGGATCGCTTAGGAGCAACTCGCGATGGTTAGATCGTGGGTAGGGGTACTGCCCCTAACCCCGCAAGGGGATTTGCTCCGCGATTGCGCCCGAAATCGTTAATCGGGACCGCCGGGAAAAATTTACTCATAAAATCTGTAAAATTATGAAAAATTACAGAAAATTATGAAAATATATAATTTTGAATTATATATTATTTTTGTGATAGTCATGGCCCAAAAACCTAATTCGATTGGACAATTATGTTGTAATTCATAATACGACCTGCGTGCCGTTATGTGATGTGCGTGCTGTATTTATCTTATTTTTATTTATTTTATTTTTCGCGACCTGCGCGTCGTGCCTTCCTTTTATTCTGGTTGTAAATTAGATTTAGACTCGAATGTAACTCGAGTTTCGAAATTGTAATGTAAATTTTAAAGCGGTGGAAGGTCCACACGAGACGGAGTTACGAGGAGGGCGCGAGCAACACAAGGTGGTCAAAGGAAGAAGCTTGAGAAGTTGTTGACCTTAGGTTGACCATCCGATCTTCTCATTGGCTTGAGAAGATCGTAGTAGGGCCATGACACAATCACAAAATAATTTAATTAATTGCTTATATGTATGTGATGCATGCTAGTTAATTAAGTAATTAATTAGTGCCTAGCGATTAGATTTGATCTAAATCGTGCACATGATGCACCTTTCGATTAGATTAGATCTATAGAGTATATGATACGCATCATCATTTAGATTAGATCTAAAACGCGTCAACTCGTAATGCCTACCATGCCGTGATACCTACCACTACCTCGATCGCATGCTGTTGTTGAATCTGCCAAAGCAGAGCAACACATACTATCTTGGTAGGGTACGGAGGGACAATCTTGGTCCCGTCTATCAATGCATGGGTGAATACAAACTCAATTAGATTGAGTATTCCTCGTTTACTCGGTTGGATCGAGTACAACTATAGGCATTCTTCCAATGGTTGGAAAGGTAGGACAAAATCACGTTTATATTAATTCTCGGGCGTATTAGCCAAAGCTAACTCGAGTTTTAATATAAATGCGGATATTGATCCTATAAACAAGAGTTGCATAGAGATGTAATGTAACGCCCGCCCTCCCTGCTAACCCTAAGGGACGGGGCTATGATACTCTATGTACAAATAACAGCGGAAGACTTAAAATAATTTTCTTAGTTTAATAAAAACTTTTCTTTTGTTTTCCTTTTTATCAAATCCGAACTACGCTATCAGTGCCTCAATAACATGATAACAAATTTAGTAGAAACATAACATCAAGTCACACATATGGCACTACAATTCATAATACCAAAGCGTAGTTCTTTAAAAGTTTTAAAGCAGGTTCTTATTTGGTTGCCTAGCCACCGCCACACACATCTCCTTGCCTCTCCTGCTGCTCCTCTAGCTCATCCAGCTTTTTCCTTTATCTGTGGTACAAGGACAGTAAGCTGTGAGCACTCATGGCTCAGTAAGTTCCTTTCCTACTCACTAAAATCGAAAATCATAGTATAATCAAAGAATGTCTCAACATGGCATCACTTCAACTAGTCATGACATAATGTATTATACTCTTTAAAGCATATCATGCAACATGAAGAAATCATAACTAGTCATGGCATATCATAGCGTAAAGAATAGCATGAAACATAACATAATCGTATCTAATCATGGCATATCATCATAAGGAGTCATGACATATCATACACATGAACATATCATGGAACATAACATAATCATATCTAACCATGGCATATAAATCATCATAAGGTATATGCATATGATTTTGAAAAACATGTATCCGAAAAACATGTGTATGTCTCATGATCTTTAAAACCATTTCTTCTTACATATATATACTTGAACATAATCTCAACTTAAAGGGGATCCCGGCTATGTACCACTTACATATTGCGCGCAACCTATGTAGGTCCAAGGTAGCAAGTCTTGAACCCTACAAGGCAAACATACTAGGCCCGAGTCTTACTCCATCGACCTAGGGGCACTTAGGAGCTCATCCCTAACGAGGCCCGAGTCTTATTCCATCGACCCCGGGGCGCTTATGGAGCCCACCCTTGGTACAAGCCATATAAAGTAAAGTACATGTCATACTTATACATATCATACATCATAAAAGCATGCATCACTTAGGCACGCATCATATCATAAAAGTATGCATCACTTAGGCATACATCATGTCATAAAAGTATGCATCACTTAGGCATACATCATATCATAAAGGTATGCATCACTTAGGCATACATCATGTCATAAAGGTATGCATCACTTAGGCATACATCATACCATAAAAGTATGCATCACTTAGGCATACATCATATCATAACAATATGCATCACTTAGGCATACATCCTATCATAACAATATGCATCACTTAGGCATGGATCATAAAAACATGCATATTTTAAGCATAAAGCATATCATCAAGCATGCATAATTTAACCACATAGCATATCATGAAAGCATGCATATTTTAAGCACTAAACATAGCATCAAAGCATGCATAATTTAACCACATAGCATATCATGAAAGCATGCATATTTTAAGCACTAAACATAGCATCAAAGCATGCATATTTTAACCACATATCATAACATAAGCATGCATATTTTCAGCTCATATCATATCACCAAAGCATGTAAGATTTACCCACATATCATAACATAAAACATGCATATTTTGAACTCATAACATATCGTAGAAATTCTCATCTGGTATAGCTCACAAGCATACATGTCTAAGCATAAAAGTATACCATGTGCTCATCCAATCATAAGGAACAATGTAACATGATTAATTTGGGTACTAAGCTTCCTAATCCTTTGGGTTCTTATCATGGCTGAAACCCTCTTAGGTGCCCATTTAGGTTTTAAACACATCCAAGCATGTAGAACCTAATTCATTCACATATCATTTTCATAGGAAGTATCATAACCAAGATTTTCTTGGACTCTAAGTTTTCCAAGTCCTTAAACCTCATTTGGCCGAATCTTAACAAGTGTGAAACAAGGTTCTAAAGGACATAAAGCATGGAAACCTTAACCATATTTATAGCATTCATTTCAAGGAATATTGTAAGCACCATTGAGTTAGTTCCTAAATTCTTTAAGCCCTTAAATTTATGTCTTGGCCGAAACTTACAAGTACTCATTTAGGTTTTCAAGCAAGCATACAAGCATGTGAACTTACTCTAACATCATGTATAAATTCATAAATGGCATCATACAAGTGGTCATGGCCGAAACTTCCCTTAGCATCAATTTAGGTCACTAACAACATAGAGCATGTGAATTTTTTAGCTTTCTACATTTCATATTTCATGGAGAGTGACATGAGCATGTTCAATGTAAGTTCTAGGGTTTCTAGGGCATGTATCCCTTCATGGCCGAGACCTTAAGGTGTCCATTTGAATCATAGTTAAATATATAAGCATGTGAACACAATCAACATGATATTTCAATTTCTTAAGAAGCATCTTTAACACATGAGGTCTAAATTTTAGGGTTTCTAGGTCTTTAAACCCTACATGGCCGAACCTCATCAAGCATTGAATTTGTTCAAATGGCATAAAAGCATAGAAAGTCATAACACATTTCAGAACATGTATAAAAGTCAAGCACTATAATCATACATTTAAATTGTGTCTTAGGTTTCCTAGGTTTTTCCTTTCTTTATCTCATAGCATATGTTTGGCCGAAACCTTCCAAGTCTTTAAACTAGGTTTTAGGTGGCCTAAAGTATGGAAAACCTAAACAAGTTTTATGGCAAAAATATCAAAGAACTATACATATAAATTTGGTTCACAACAAGCTAGGACCCTTATGGTCATAATTATCATATATCATGCAACCAATTTTCCTATACTCTAATTAAGCATGGGAGCATTAAACAACTTTCATATCTTATTGTCATGGAGGTTTTGAGCATGTTAAAAACTCTGTTTAAGATATTCTAAGCCATCCACCTTACCATGGACGAAACATTAAGAGTGGTGTTCATGAGTTTCTATCAACATACAAGCATGCAACTTCTTTAAGAAACTCTATATTCTATCATATAAACATGGTGAGTTTAAATTCAAAGTATTCCTAACCCTAAACTCTTCCTTGGCCGAAACTTGTGAGTGGGATACTTTTGGTTCCAAGTAACCTTCAAGTATGAAAACAATAATGGATCCTTAACCATTTATTTAGAGGGTTTTGTGCAAGTTAGGTAAACAAATAAATTCTCTAGCCCTTATAAAACCTTTTTGGCCGAAACTCTAGGGTTAGATACATCTCTAATCCAACATCACATATATATAAAAATATGAGAGAAACCCTTCTCACAAAGCATAGAAAAATTATCATGAATCAAGGCTTATTTTAAACATTCCTAGGATCACAAGTCCTTCCTTTGGCCGAATTTTTCACAACTTTGTTCTAGGTTTTAAAATCCTCATAAAATCCAAAAACACATCAAAACTACTTGTACCATAGGTGAGGGGATACTTACTTTCTTTTGTCGTTCTAAAGTGTGGTGATGGAAGAAAGGGTCTCTTCTTCTTGTTCTCCTCCTTTGATTTCCCTTGGTAGCCCTCCTTTGTATCCTAGGAGGAACTTTGTTTTGGGGGCCGAAAATGGAGGAGAGGGGACTGAGGTTCTCGGTGATGGAGAGGGTAGAATGAGAGAAATGAGAGAAAAATCAAATCTTCTCTTCACATGCTACCTTTTATGTTAAGGGGAAAGAGGTCGCAAAATTGGTTTTTGCTTTCCTTCTCCCTTAGCCCTTTTTTTTCATTTCCTTTTTATTTTATTTATTTATTTGTTCTCATCATTCATGATGAAACAAGGGGGAATGAATCCCCTTAATAATCCTCTTTAAGTCACGGCAAAAAGAGAGAGGAAGAGGGAGAGAAAAGAAGGAAGGCAAGTTGCCTTTCTCTTGTTCTTTTCTTGTTTTCTTTTGGCTAGCTTTTACTCTCATCCTTATCATGATTTTCCCTCCTTTGCTATCAATATATTATTCCTATCCCAATTGGTTATTACTCATTAATCCTATCATTTACATCATGAGAGGTTCAAGGTTCAATCCTTGACAACTCCCTATTTTTATTTCTTTTTATTTCTTTTTGGTTCAACATTCTACTAATATTTTTCTAAGGCAAATTCATCATTCTCTTATTTTATCTTAAAAGCTTAGTGGGTGTTACAGTACCCCATACCTCATAAACAGTTCATCCTCGAACTTTAAAATAGCTCCGGGTACTTTTGTTTCATATCGTCCTCGCGTTCCCAGGTGGCTTCTTCAAATCGTTGATTCCGCCATAGAACCTTTACTAAGGGTATTTCTTTGTTCCTTAACCTCTTGACTTCTCGGTCCAAGATCTGAATAGGTCTACTTTCATAACTTAGGTCCTCTTGAACCTGTACCGACTGTGGCTCAATTACTTGATCTGTGCTGGGAGTACACTTCTTGAGCATCGATACATGGAACACATTGTGAATGGCTGCCATGTCTGGAGGTAGTTCTAGTCTGTATGCGACTTGGCCCACTCTTTCTAAAATCTGGTACGGTCCTACGTATCGTGGGCTTAACTTGCTCCTCTTTCCGAACCTCATTATCCCTTTCATGGGGGATACCTTAAGGAATACCAAATCTCCGATGTTGAATTCTAGCGGCCTGCGCCGTTTATCGGCATAATTCTGAGCAGTTTCTATTCGTTGGCGGATCTTCTGTATAGCTCGGGTGGTGTCATCAATAAGTTCCGTTCGGAACCCCATTTCCTTCTTTTCACCACTTTCATACTAGCATATAGGGGATCTACACTTCCTCCCATACAGAGCTTCGTAAGGTGCCATTTTAATAGTAGCTTGGTAACTATTATTGTAGGCGAATTCTGCCAGGTATAGATATCGACACCAGCTTCCCTTGAAGTCCAGGGCACAAGCTCTTAACATATCTTCTAATATTTGGTTCACTCTTTCAGTTTGCCCATCGGTCTGAGGGTGGAAAGCTGTACTAAATAACAACTTCGTGCCGAGGGTCTTCTGAACGCACTCCCAAAAGTGTGAAACAAAGCGACCGTCTCTATCAGAAATAATGGTCTTAGGAACACCATGTAGCCGAATGATTTCCTTAACATATAACTGAGCTAGCTGTTCAGTTGAATAAGTCATTTTGATCGCCAAAAAGTATGCGGACTTCGTTAATCTGTCTACAATCACCCATATAGCGTCATATCCGTTTGTCGTCCTGGGAAGACCCGAAATGAAATCCATAGAGATTTCTTCCCATTTCCATTCTGGAATTTGGACAGGCTGTAGTAATCCGCCCGGTCTCTGGTGTTCAGCTTTTACCCTTTTGCAGGTCAGGCAAGTACTGACATACTGAGCCACTTCTCTTTTCATACCAGACCACCAAAATTTCTTTTTCAGGTCCTGTTACATCTTAGTGGAGCCCGGGCGTATTACATAGGGTGTTGTATGAGCTTCTTCCAGTATTTTCCTTCGCAACTCTGGGTCCTCTGGAATGCATAACCGATCCCTGAGGTATAATATCCCGTTGTCCGCGATACGGAACCCGTCATTCTTTCCTTCCAAAGTCTCTTGTTTGATTCTCTGGAGGTTTTGGTCACTAGTTTGCTTTTCCAATATACTCTCAAATAACGTCGGTGTTATGGTGAGGGTAGAAAGTCGCACGGACATAGTTTCGACCCAAGGATACGAAACACGTCTCGGTTCCTCGATGGATTCCCATATTAGTTCGTTTTCAGCATTAAGTAAAACTTTAGCATATTGATTGAAATTAGGTAGCTGACCTGAGACGATGGCAGAGGCGTTCGCCACGTCATCCTGAGCGAGAGAGTAGACTCTGGCATTGGTCATAGTGGGAGGGGCCTCCAATCTTCCTTGGCTGATTGAAGTTCCTTCTATGGTAGTATGCATCTGGTGAAGCTGTGCAGGGGTACTCATATTCTGGTTATTCTGCAGAGGTAGTGCCTGAGACTGAGTAGGGCAATTTCTTGCCAAATGACCTTCCTTTCCGCAGTTGTAGCACTTTCTGGTGCTTAGGAGACATACTCCAGAATGCATCTTTCCACATGTGGCACACTGAGGGTACTTGGTTTGCTTATTGGCCGGACCACCTTTTGTGTTGTTCCACTGTTTCCTCTTTCCACCTGAGTTTCCTTTCCAGCCGGTTTTGGTATTGTGCGATTTTTGTCCTCCGGTCAATGCTTGGTTCTTGCCCTCGTTCATTGCTTTCTGGTAGTGCTCGGTAATCAGGGCACTGCTGACTAGCTCCTCTGCAGTCTGTTATCTCGGGTCGGAGCATCTTTAACATTAACCGGACCCTCTCTTTTTCAATACGGATCAGTTCTGGGCACAGACGTGCTAGGCGGTTGAACTTTTTGACGGCTTCGTTAACTGACAGATCACCTTGCCTGAACTCAGTGAACTCGTCATAGTGCTTGTTGGTCACTTGCATATGGAAGAATTCTTCTAAGAACTCTGTCTCAAAATCCATCCAGTGCATCTGATTTATTTTTCTTTTCGCTTTTACTCGGTCCCACCACATCCGGGCATCTCCGGTAAGGCAGAACGACGCGCATTTGACCTTCTCGTGTTCAGGCCAGTCCAGTAGTTCCATTATGCTTTCCACGGTCTTGAGCCAGGCTTGCACATCCCATGGTTCGCAGTTTCCCGAGAATGCTTCCAGCTTAAGCCATTGCCACTGAATCTGATAGGCCTAGTAGGGGCTGCCGGGGGCACTAGCGCGGCTGTAGGTATAACCGGTAGTGTATTCTGATTTGCCGGTGGGGTAATCGGGTTGCCTTGCTGACCCATTAAGGTAGTTATCAGCTGCTGTTGCTCTGCGATCTGATGCTGGAGGTCTGCGACTACCTGTGTCAGGTCTGGTGGAGTCACTGTCCCATCGGTTCGGGCATTGCGTGTCCTAACCATGTTTATCTAAATAATAACAAATAGACTAGTGTAAGTGGTTATCGTTTTTAGCCAATCTAACGTACTGTTTTGTTTCTATCTATTTGTTCTGGTATTATTCCTAACCTACTAATATGTAATCCTAATCTAAATTATAAGTAAAAGCATGGAATAAAACATCAAACATAAGCAAGCAGAACATGAAACTAAAGCATAAACAACATAAGGAAAAATAAGGAATAGAGTGACAAACAATATAACATAAGGAAATAAAGCATAAGTAATGTAGCAAAGAAAATAAAGCATAGGCAATATAACAAGTAAATTAAGCATAAACATTCTTACTTGGAGCGGCAGGTCGGAGGCTTGATGTGTGTGTAGTGAGCTGGCAAAAACATTGGCTGTGATACCAACCTGTAACGCCCGCCCTCCCTGCTAACCCTAAGGGATGGGGCTACGATACTCTATGTACAAATAACAGCGGAAAACTTAAAATACTTTTCTTAGTTTAATAAAAACTTTTCTTTTGTTTTCCTTTTTATCAAATCCGAACTACGCTATCAGTGCCTCAATAACATGATAACAAATTTAGTAGAAACATAACATCAAGTCACACATATGGCACTACAATTCATGATACCAAAGCGTAGTTCTTTAAAAGTTTTAAAGCAGGTTCTTATTTGGTTGCCTAGCCACCGCCACACACATCTCCTTGCCTCTCCTACTGCTCCTCTAGCTCATCCAGCTTTTTCCTTTATCTGTGGTACAAGGACAGTAAGCTGTGAGCACTCATGGCTCAGTAAGTTCCTTTCCTACTCACTAAAACCGAAAATCATAGTATAATCAAAGAATGTCTCAACATGGCATCACTTCAACTAGTCATGACATAATGTATTATACTCTTTAAAGCATATCATGCAACATGAAGAAATCATAACTAGTCATGGCATATCATAGCGTAAAGAATAGCATGAAGCATAACATAATCGTATCTAATCATGGCATATCATCATAAGGAGTCATGACATATCATACACATGAACATATCATGGAACATAACATAATCATATCTAACCATGGCATATAAATCATCATAAGGTATATGCATATGATTTTGAAAAACATGTATCCGAAAAACATGTGTATGTTTCATGATCTTTAAAACCATTTCTTCTTACATATATATATACTTGAACATAATCTCAACTTAAAGGGGATCCCGGCTATGTACCACTTACATATTGCGCGCAACCTATGTAGGTCCAAGGTAACAAGTCTTGAACCCTACAAGGCAAACATACTAGGCCCGAGTCTTACTCCATCGACCTAGGGGCACTTAGGAGCTCATCCCTAACGAGGCCCGAGTCTTATTCCATCGACCCCGGGGCGCTTATGGAGCCCACCCTTGGTACAAGCCATATAAAGTAAAGTACATGTCATACTTATACATATCATACATCATAAAAGCATGCATCACTTAGGCACGCATCATATCATAAAAGTATGCATCACTTAGGCATACATCATGTCATAAAAGTATGCATCACTTAGGCATACATCATGTCATAAAGGTATGCATCACTTAGGCATACATCATGTCATAAAGGTATGCATCACTTAGGCATACATCATACCATAAAAGTATGCATCACTTAGGCATACATCATATCATAACAATATGCATCACTTAGGCATACATCCTATCATAACAATATGCATCACTTAGGCATGGATCATAAAAACATGCATATTTTAAGCATAAAGCATATCATCAAGCATGCATAATTTAACCACATAGCATATCATGAAAGCATGCATATTTTAAGCACTAAACATAGCATCAAAGCATGCATAATTTAACCACATAGCATATCATGAAAGCATGCATATTTTAAGCACTAAATATAGCATCAAAGCATGCATATTTTAACCACATATCATAACATAAGCATGCATATTTTCAGCTCATATCATATCACCAAAACATGTAAGATTTACCCACATATCATAACATAAAACATGCATATTTTGAACTCATAACATATCGTAGAAATTCTCATCTGGTATAGCTCACAAGCATACATGTCTAAGCATAAAAGTATATCATGTGCTCATCCAATCATAAGGAACAATGTAACATGATTAATTTGGGTACTAAGCTTCCTAATCCTTTGGGTTCTTATCATGGCCAAAACCCTCTTAGGTGCCCATTTATGTTTTAAACACATCCAAGCATGTAGAACCTAATTCATTCACATATCATTTTCATAGGAAGTATCATAACCAAGATTTACTTGGACTCTAAGTTCTCCAAGTCCTTAAACCTCATTTGGCTGAATCTTAACAAGTGTGAAACAAGGTTCTAAAGGACATAAAGCATGGAAACCTTAACCATATTTATAGCATTCATTTCAAGAAATATGGTAAGCACCATTGAGTTAGTTCCTAAATTCTTTAAGCCCTTAAATTTATGTCTTGGCCGAAACTTACAAGTACTCATTTAGGTTTTCAAGCAAGCATACAAGCATGTGAACTTACTCTAACATCATGTATAAATTCATAAATGGCATCATACAAGTGGTCATGGCCGAAACTTCCCTTAGCATCAATTTAGGTCACTAACAACATATAGCATGTGAATTTTTTAGCTTTCTACATTTCATATTTCATGGAGAGTGAAATGAGCATATTCAATGTAAGTTCTAGGGTTTCTAGGGCATGTATCCCTTCATGGTCGAGACCTTAAGGTGTCCATTTGAATCATAGTTAAATATATAAGCATGTGAACACAATCAACATGTTATCTCAATTTCTTAAGAAGCATCTTTAACACATGAGGTCTAAATTTTAGGGTTTCTAGGTCTTTAAACCCTACATGGCCGAACCTCATCAAGAATTGAATTTTTTCAAATGGCATAAAAGCATAGAAAGTCATAACACATTTCATAACATGTATAAAAGTCAAGCACTATAAGCATACATTTAAACTGTGTCTTAGGTTTCCTAGGTTTTTCCTTTCTTTATCTCGTAGCATATGTTTGGCCGAAACCTTCCAAGTCTTTAAACTAGGTTTTAGGTGGCCTAAAGTATGGAAAACCTAAACAAGTTTTATGGCAAAAATATCAAAGAACTATACATATAAATTTGGTTCACAACAAGCTAGGACCCTTGTGGTCATAATTATCATATATCATGCAACCAATTTTCCTATACTCTAATTAAGCATGGGAGCATTAAAAAACTTTCATATCTTATTGTCATGGAGGTTTTGAGCATCTTAAAAAATCTGTTTAATATATTCTAAGCCATCCACCTTACCATGGCCGAAACATTAAGAGTGGTGTTCATGAGTTTCTATCAACATACAAGCATGCAACTTCTTTAAGAAACTTTATATTCTATCATATAAACATGGTGAGTTTAAATTCAAAGTATTCCTAACCCTAAACCCTTCCTTGGCCGAAACTTGTGAGTGGGATACTTTTGGTTCCAAGTAACCTTCAAGTATGAAAACAATAATGGATCCTTAACCATTTATTTAGAGAGTTTTGTGCAAGTTAGGTAAACAAATAAATTCCCTAGCCCTTATAAAACCTTTCTGGCCGAAACTCTAGGGTTAGATACATCTCTAATCCAACATCACATATATATAAAAATATGAGAGAAAACCTTCTTATAAAGCATAGAAAAATTATCATGAATCATGGCTTATTTTAAACATTCCTAGGATCACAAGTCCTTCCTTTGGCCGAATTTTTCACAACTTTGTTCTATGTTTTAAAATCCTCATAAAATCAAAAAACACATCAAAACTACTTGTACCACAGGTGAGGGGATACTTACATCCTTTTCGCTTGTGGTTCTAAAGTGTGGTGGTGGAAGAAAGGGTCTCTTCTTCTTGTTCTCCTCCTTTGATTTCCCTTGGTAGCCCTCCTTTGTATCCTAGGAGGAACTTTGTTTTGGGGGCCGAAAATGGAGGAGAGGGGGCTGAGGTTCTCGGTGATGGAGAGGGGAGAATGAGAGAAATAAGAGAAAAATCAAATCTTCTCTTCACATGCTCCCTTTTATGTTAAGGGGAAAGAGGTAGCAAAATTGGTTTTTGCTTTCCTTCTCCCTTAGCCCTTTTTTTTCATTTCCTTTTTATTTTATTTATTTATTTGTTCTCATCATTCATGATAAAACAAGGGGGAGTGAATCCCCTTAATGATCCTCTTTAAGTCACGGCAAAAAGAGAGAGGAAGAGGGAGAGAAAGAAGGAAGGCAAGTTGCCTTTCTCTTGTTCTTTTCTTGTTTTCTTTTGGCTAGCTTTTACTCTCATCCTTATCATGAGTTTCCCTCCTTTGCTATCAATATATTATTCCTATCCCAACTGGTTATTACTCATTAATCCTATCATTTACATCATGAGAGGTTCAAGGTTCAATCCTAGACAACTCCCTATTTTTATTTCTTTTTATTTCTTTTTGGTTCAACATTCTACTAATATTTTTCTAAGGCAAATTCATCATTCTCTTATTTTATCTTAAAATCTTAGTGGGTGTTACATGTAATTGGTAATCGTTACCTACCGATCATACTAAGTCTTGGGCGTATTAGCCAAAGCTAACTCAAGGGTTAGTATGATATGGATCTTGTCCCACATGAATTATAGAATTCAATGGGAGCATCATTTAGTTAAAGGCCTAATTAAATGATTAAGAATGTTTCTGCATTTATTTCTGTTGTAGATTACCATGACGTTGAATACAAACACCTTCTCTCTGCGATCTGTCCTTAAGAAGGACAAGCTCAACGGAGCAAATTTCCTGGACTGGTACAGGAACCTGAGAATAGTTCTCACCCAAGAACGTAAACTGTACGTTCTGGAGCAGCCCATTCCGGAGGCTCCTCCTGCCACTGCCACGCGAGCAGACCGAGATGCTTACAAGAAGCATCAAGATGACACATTAGATGTGTCCTGTCTTATGCTCGCGACCATGAACTCTGAGCTTCAGAAGCAACATGAGTTGATGGGCGCTTACGATATGGTTGAACATCTTTGTCACCTATATCAAGGACAAGCAAGGCACTGGAAGAGGAACTCCAAAGAATACCTGGAAGATCTTACGAAGAAGAGAAATAAGATTTCTACTTCAGGTATACATGTTATAGAAGTCAACCTCTCTATTTCTTCATCGTGGTTATTAGATACCGGATGTGCTTCGCACATTTGTACTAATGTACAAGCATTGAGAAATAGCAGGGCTTTGACGAAAGGTGAGATAGACCTATGAGTAGGCAATGGAGCATGGGTTGCTGCTATTGCTGTAGGAACTTACCATCTATCTCTGCCCTCTGGGCTTGTACTAGAATTAGATGATTGTTGTTATGTGCCTGCCTTGACTAAGAACATAATTTCAGTTTCTTGTTTGGACAAGAAAGGATTTTCGTTTATAATAAAGGACAAATGTTGTTCCGTCTATTTAAACGATATGTTCTATTGTAGTGTACCTATGATAAACGGACTCTATATTCTAGATCTTGAGAGCCCTATCTATAATATAAATACCAAGAGGTTCAAGTCAAATGACATGAACCAAACCTACCTCTGGCACTGTCGCTTAGGTCATATAAATGATAAGCGCTTATCCCAGCTCCATAAGGATGGTTTGCTGGACTCATTTGATTTTGAATCATATGAGATATGCGTGTCATGCCTACGAGGCAAGATGACCAAGACTCCCTTTGGTGGGCACAGCGAGAGAGCGACTGATTTGTTAGGACTTATACATAGTGATGTATGTGGCCCTTTCAATGTCGCTGCTAGAGGCGGTTATAGGTACTTCATCACATTTACTGATGACTTCAGTAGATATGGTTATGTGTACTTGATGACACATAAATCTGAATCCTTTGAAAAGTTCAAAGAATTCAAGAATGAAGTACAAAACCAGCTTGGCAAGAGTATTAAGATACTTCGATCCGATCGAGGTGTAGAATACCTTAGCCATGAGTTCCGTGACTATCTAGCTGAGTGTGGGATTCTATCCCAACTCACTCCTCCTGGAACACCACAGTGGAATGGTGTATCCAAAAGGAGGAATCGTACCCTATTAGATATGGTACGGTCTATGATGAGTCACACTGATCTTCCGACATTCCTTTGGGGCTATGCTCTAGACACGGCAGCTTTTATACTCAACCGAGTTCCATCCAAGGCCGTGATAAAGACACCATATAAGATATGGACTGGGAGAGATGCCCAGGTGTCTTTCATGAGGATTTGGGGTTGTGAGGCTTACGTTCGACGTCAAGTCTTAGACAAGTTAGGACCCAAATCCGACAAGTGCTACTTTATTGGATATCCCAAGGAAACTAAGGGATATTACTTCTACATTCCCAGTCAGCACAAGGTAGTTGTGGCAAAAACTGGGGTCTTTCTAGAAAGGGACTTTGTTTCTAGAAAGACTAGAGGGAGCGTGTTCGATCTTGAAGAAGTTCAAGATGCGAACAATAGCACTGATGACTCGATGGAAGTTGAACTGGAACCACAAAGTGTTGTGGATGATGTTGTTCCACAAAGAGTTGAGGAACAACAACCAGTTCAAGTAGACATACCTCTTCGCAGGTCTGATAGGGTACGTCGTCAGCCTGAGAGATACTCATTTCTCTTGTATGACCATGATGACATTGTGCTCATAGATGATGAGCCTACCACCTATCAGGAAGCTGTGGTGAGACCAGATTCCGAGAAATGGCTAGAGGCCATGAGATCCGAGATGGAATCCATGTACACCAACCAAGTATGGACTTTGGTTGATCCACCTGAAGGGGGTAAAACCCATTGGGTGCAAGTGGGTCTTTTAGAGAAAGACTGACATGGATGGACTTATCTATAAGGGTCGCTTGATAGCTAAAGGTTTCAAGCAGATTCATGGTATTGACTATGATGAAACCTTTTCTCCAGTAGCGATGTTTAAGTCCATTCGGATCATGCTTGCTATTGCAGCTTACCACGATTACGAGATCTAGCAGATGGACGTCAAAACCGCGTTTCTGAATGGAAACCTACTCGAGGATGTGTACATGACACAACCTGAGGGTTTTGTAGATCCAAAGCATACTAGCAGAGTATGCAAGCTGCATAGGTCCATTTATGGACTAAAGCAAGCGAGCTGGAATCTTTGATTGGATGATGCAATCAAACAGTTTGGTTTCATCAAGAACGAAGATGAGCCTTGTGTCTACAAGAAGGTTGTAGGGGATATAGTTGTCTTCCTCATATTGTATGTGGATGACATACTACTCATTGGAAAGGACATCCCTATGCTTCAGTCTGTCAAGACCTGGCTAGGGAGTTGCTTCTCAATGAAGGACTTAGGTGAGGCATCCCGCATTCTAGGGATTCAGATCTATAGAGATAGATCTAAGAGATTGCTTGGCCTAAGTCAGAGTACATACATTGACAAGGTACTCCTACGGTTTACCATGCAGAACTCCAAGAAGGGATTTCTGCCGATGTCACATGGCGTGAGTCTTTCGAAGACTCAAGGTCCCTCTTCTAGAGAGGAGAGAGACCGCATGGATCAGATCCCTTATGCCTCAGCCATAGGATCGATCATGTACGCCATGCTATGTACTCGACCTAATGTCTCGTATGCTTTGAGCATGACGAGCAGATACCAGTCAGATCCAGGTGAAAGTCACTAGATAGCGTTCAAGAATATTCTTAAGTACTTAAGAAGGACTAAAGAATATTTCTTGATATATGGAGGCAATGATGAGCTAGCTGTAAAGGGTTACAGTGGTTCTAACTTCCAGACCGACCAGGATGACTATAGATCGCAGTCGGGGTTCGTATTTGCATTAATGGTGGTACTGTCAGCTGGAAGAGTTCGAAGAAGGATACAGTAGCTGATTCTACAACAAAAGCCGAGTACATTGCTGCATCAGAGGCAGCAAAGGAGGCAGTTTGGATTCGCAAGTTCATCACTGAACTTGGGGTGGTTCCTAGCATTGCTGACCCCATTGAGCTCTATTGTGACAACAATGGAGCTATAGCACAGGCGAAGGAACCTCGCTCACACCAGCGGACCAAACACATACTACGACGCTTCCATCTCATTCGAGAGATCATCGAGAGAGGAGATGTGAAGATTTGCATAGTACCTACAGAGGCTAACATGGCAGATCCCTTGACCAAAGCTTTGGCACAGAGGAAGCATGATGGTCACACTAGGTCATTGGGGCTTAGAGCCTACACTAATTGGCACTAGTGCTAGTGGAAGATTGTTAGCTAGAGCCCTAGAGCCAATCATTTGATGATTGTATTTTGGACTTGTTGTATCATATTCTATATAAATAAAGGCATTTGGTTTTTGGTTATTATACTTACTTGTATTGGAGTCAAATAAACTAAGTATAATAACGTCCTTGAGTAGAAGGTTCTTACCTATATCAATCGATTGGTTGAATCGATAGTGAGATGATATAGGGAACACTACTCTTAATCAATCCTAGTCGAGTATTAACATTCAAGGACAATGTTAATGCAATAAGACTAGCATGTAGGTCAAATCAATGACTTGATCTCACAAGTCATGGATATAGAGATATCAAGTTGACACATGGGTATGCATTAGAGAATGTATATTGAATGACCCGCCATGAGAAAGTATCATGGATCGTTATATGAGTGTCATATAATTTCTCATGTGGCTATTAGTATGACTACTAGTCCTTAGACCTGAAGTCACCATGGTTCCCTACATAAGGAGTTATGTACTTTGGTTTCATCAAACGTCACCCGTAAATGGGTGGACTATAAAGGCGATTACTGGGTATGTAACAAATTATGCGGAGGGATGTGAGTGATGTAGATGGGATCTATCCCTCCTATATGATGGGAGAGACATCGGTATTCTTGATAGAGTGAGACCACGAAGTGCATGGCCATGCCCAAATGAGTCAATATGAGATATTGAGCTCATTTGATTCAGTGAGTCTACTTGGAGTTCAGGATTTAGATTGATTAGAGGATGACACAGTCTATGCCTCACATTTATCAATCTAGATGTCTAGGATAAAATGACACTTGTCATATATTGTGAGGAGTCACAATTAGTAGTCACAAGGTGATGTTGGATCTCAACATTCTTGTAACTTGGGTAGTAATGATGTATTGCTAGATACCGCTCATTGCTTATGTTTCTAAATGAGTTTAGGGGCATTGCCAACGTTACAAGAACCTATTGGGTCACACACAAAGAACAAGTGGATGGAGATTAGGTTCATATGATGAACCAAGAGGATTAGATTCATTTGACGAATCAAATTGGATTAAGAGTAATCCTAATTGGGCTAATTGAGTTGGACTCAAGTTGATTCATGTGTTCAATGAGTCTAATTTAGATTATGACTCATTGAATCAATTTAATTAAATGAATTAGATTCATTATATTAAATTGCCTTAAATTAAATGGTTGGATTAGATCAACCATGAGAGAGATTAAGTCAAGTTTGACTTGACTTAAGAGGAAGATGAAGAGTCAAGTTTGACTTGACTTTATGCCACCTCATTGGTGAGTTGGCATTAAGTGGACCAATGATGATGCTCCACATCATCATGGTTACTTAAGTAAAGTGCCACCTCATGGGAGTTACCAAGAGTTGTGACTCTTGGTATCCCATGGAGGTTACAAACCACTTAATTAGATGAAAAGAGTATCATTTTGCAAGTGTAACTCTCATTCAAGTGATCTTCCTCCTCCTAAGCTCTCTTCTTGTTCCTTCTCTTCTCTTGGTCGTGGGTTTCAAGCAAGGGAGAAGAAAGGAGAGTGAATATTAATCTAATCCAAGAAGAAAGGTTAGTGAAAGTCACATAGAGATTTTAGAGGAGTGTGTTCTCTTCTTTTCCATTCTTCTTCTTCCAATCCTACCCGAGAGCCCTAGAGAGTGCTAGCACACTTGTGGTGCTCTCTTCTCCATCCTTGAGTGTTAGAGAACACATCTTGTTCGTGTGGATATCACTAGAGAGTTGTCTACGTTGACAACTTTGAGATCCGGCGTACCGTTGGACGAGCGGGATTTGCGAGGGCACGCTTCAAAGGTATAAAATGTTTTTCCTTTGTAGATCTACTGTAGATCATAGTTTTAAACTTGTACTCGTATTTTCAAAAGTTTTTCTTCACACGAGATCCAGTGGCATGGGTGATTCGGGGTTTCCACGACGCGAAAACGCGGTTTTCGCGGCCCGATAACCCAACAGATTCAAATCCACATATGCTATTAATTCCATTAAATATTAATTTCCAAAATTAACCTCCAGGACTGCATGGCGAGGCACATGGCCTTCTTGGATATGGGAGCAACTACCACCGCCTAGACAAAGCCTTTTAAGGAAAGCTAATATTTAATTTCCTTAAATAACTCTAGGTTAACCAAAAAGAACAATCGAATCACAAATTTGAAAATCAAAGAAAACACAAACTCGAAAAATACATTTGAAAAACTAGATCTAATGCCTCTTGTGTTTGGAATTCATACAAAGAAAAATAAATAGCATGATGCGGAAAACAATTGCTAATTATACCTTCTCTTTGTATGCTAATAACCTCGAGATCTTCTGCCGTATTCCTCGCCTCGCCTTGGACGTCGTGTGGGCGACGATCCTCCAAGATGAACACCACCCAAAGACTTCTTCCTCCTCCTTTAGAATTCGGCCACCACCACTACCAAGGAGCAAAAGAGAGCAAGGGAAAAAGAAAGGCGAAAGAATCAGCCACCATGAGAGTGCACAAGAAAGAGGCTAGAATTAGATGCCTTCTTCTTCTTCTTCTTCTTCTTCTTCTTCTCCTTCTTGTATCCGGCCACTTAAAGGAACCACAAGCAATATGTGGTCGACCCTAGCATGATAAAGAGGTAGGGGCTGTCCCTAAGGAGGAGACTAGAGAGAAGAGAGAAAAAGAATTCATTAACCCATGATGCCTCTCCTCCCCTTCTTTTATAATACTTGCCCATGGCAAATAAGGAAAGACTTTTACAAAAATTAAAATCTTCCTCTTGTTTTACCTTTTCCCTTTTATTTTTCCTTTTCTTTCCTCTTGATTGAATCAATCACCAATCATGAATCAATTTGATTTATTTGATTGGATGATGATTTAATTATG
This sequence comes from Zingiber officinale, assembly GCF_018446385.1. Classification (NCBI taxonomy): domain Eukaryota; kingdom Viridiplantae; phylum Streptophyta; class Magnoliopsida; order Zingiberales; family Zingiberaceae; genus Zingiber; species Zingiber officinale. The sequence continues at coordinate 43,136,149 of NC_055994.1, forward strand.
TTAGCCGACCCCTTGCTTGGGCACCAAGCAAGGGTGGTCAGCCCTTATAAGGAAAGAAAAAATATCTTTTACAAAAATTTTATAAACTCTTATAAAATTTTGTAAGCTCTCTTTTAATTTCTAAAAGTGGATGTTAAAAAGGAAAGTTTTAAAAATTAAAACCATGTTTTAAAATTTAAAATTTCTCTTCTAAAACTTTCCTTTTTTAATATGTTTACAAAAATTTAAATTTTAAAACTTCTCTTCCTTTTTCTAAAACCATGAGGATGGTTAAAAAAGGAAAGTTTTAAAACTTTTAATTTATTTTTAAAACATGTGGCCTAATTCAAATAAGGAATGTTTTTAAATTTTAAATCTCTCTTTTAAAACTCATAGTTTTCTATAAAGAGAAGATTTTAAAAATTCAAAACACCCCCTCCTATTTGAAATATTGTGGTCGGCCCTTCCTATGCTATAGGGCCGACCCTCTTGAGAGGAGATGTGGCCGGCCCTTGCTTGGTCACCAAGAATTGGGCCGACCCCCTTCTTGGACACCAAGATGGGCTTATATTTGGATGGACTTAAGGCTTTAATGAGGCTACGACAAGGACCTAGAGGAGAAGTTGGTTTTGGCCTTCCGATGAGCTCAAGTATCCCATGTTCGCCCCGAACACACAACTCAAGTTTATCGATAATAACTCATTCCGCTAGAGAGTTATTATCGTACTACCACACCAATCCCAAATTACATTATGGGCTCCTTTTTATCATGAGTGTGTTAGTCTCCCTATGTTTAAGATAACGAATGTCCACTAATTAAGTAAGTTACTAACAACTCACTTAATTAATATCTAGCTCCAAGAGTAGCTCACTCAACTTCATTGTCATGTCGGACTAAGTCCACCTGCAGGGTTTAACATCACAATCCTTATGAGTTCCTCTTGGGGACATTCTCAACCTAGATAACTAGAACACAGATTCCTTCTATAATCAACAATACACACTATAAGTAATATCATTTCCCAACTTATCAGGCTTATTAACTTATCGAGTTAAATCTCACCCATTGATAAGTCAAAGAAATAAATACTAAATATATGTATTTGTTATCATATTAGGATTAAGAGCACACACTTTCATAATAACTAAGGTCTAGTTTTTTTATAAAATCAGTACAAATAGAACTTACCTAAAATGGTCCTACTCAATACACTTGGAGTGTATCAGTGTAATTTATTAGTTAAGATAAACTAATACTTAATTACACTACGACTACTTCAACGGTTTGTTCCTTTCCATCTTAGTCGTGAGAAACTATTTATAATTTATAAAGAACCGATAACATGATCTTCTATGTGTGATACCACACACCATGTTGTCTACTATATAAATTAATTGAATAAATTATATTTAACAAATAAATGTAGATATTTTACCATTGTGATTCTTTATATCTAAATAAATGTTTATACAAAAGCTAGGCTTTTAGTATATATACTCTAACAATCTCCCACTTATACTAAAAGACTATGCTGCCATAAATGCTGCCATACATCTAATTCCCAACCCTTCAACATGCCCATCAAAAGATCTTGCCTTAAGGACCTTAGTGAAAGGATCTATAGGTTATCACCTGATGCAATCTAGGTGGCAACAACTTCTCCTTGTTTATACAATTTCTCGTATTGGGTGGTACTTGCGCTCTATTGTGTTTACATGCCTTATGGACTTATGGTTTCTTCGAGTTTGCTACTGCACCACTATTATTACAATAAATTGTAATAATTTTTGGGCAAACCAGAAAACATGTCTAAGTCCATCATGAAGTATCTGATCCATACAGCTTCTAAGACTGCCTCAGGGGCTGCCACTTACCCAGCTTCTTATGGTGGAGTCCGAAAAAGCACCTTTGTTTATCACTCTTCCATAGTTATGACTTCACCTCCTAAAGTAAACACAAAACCCCGAGGTCGACTTACTATTGTCCCTATCTGATTGGAAGTAAAAATCCGTGTAACCCACAGGGACCAAATTATCTGCCTTTTAAGCTAGCATATAATCTTAAGTGCCTCTAAGGTACTTCAATATATGCTTTTTCGCAGTCCAATGTCCTTGTCCACGGTTACTTTGATATCTACTAACTATGCCTTTGGCAAAACAGATTTCTGATCTCGTGCATAGCATACATTAGGCTTCCGACAGCTGAAGCATAAGGAACTGCCTTCATTTCCTCTATCTCCTTTGATATCTTCGGAGATATCTCTTTAGATAAAGCTACTCCATACTAAAAAGGTAAGAAACCTTTCTTGGAGTTTTGCATGATTAAAATGAGCAAGGATTGTTTCGATATATGAAGCTTGGGATAATTAAAATATATTCTTTTCTTGCGATCCCTTTGATCCCAAGAATATATGCATTCTCCCAAGTCCTTCATATCGAATTATTTGGACAACCATAACCTTACTTCTGACAACACTTTAATATTATTTCCAACTACCAAAAATGTTATCTACGTATAGTATAAGAAATACCACCACGTTTCTATCACACTTCTTGTATACACAAAACTCATTCGGTTATAAAATAAATCCATAGGTCTGGATTACTTTATTAAATCAGATGTACCAAGACCTTGAAGCTTTACTTCAGTCCATAGACTGATTAAGCTTACACACAAGATGCTCTTTGTTCTTTACAATGCACCCTTCTGGTTGCTTTATATGGATGTTTTCTTCAAGACTTCCATTAAGGAAAGCTGTCTTGACATCCACTTGCTAAATCTCATAGTCCATATGAGAAGTAATAGATAAAAGAATCTGGATAGTTTTAAGCATGACTAACGGTAAAAAAGTTTCCTTTTTCAACAAGCCTTGGTTTGAAAGTTTCTACCTTCCTATCTATCCCTCTTTTCCTATTGTAGACTTATTTTCACCCAATGACTTTTACACCATTTGGTGATTTTATAAGCTCCCAGACTCTATTAGAATACATATATTCTAATTCTGTATTCTTTGCAAAGATGTTGCATCTTTATCTTGGAGTGCTTCGTCATATGTCGGGGGATCAGGTTCATGTCTACCAAGGATCAAGTCCAAAGACTCTTCCAAAACATGAATCTTTTAGGTTGCCTAACAACCCTCCTACTACGACGAGGCACTTTCTATAATTGTGTATCATTTGTGATACGTGTTGCAGTTTCTTGTGATATTTCATCTTGTACAGTTGGTACTAGATTAGACGTGCCCTTTAATTTCCTTAAGAATAATTTTTACTCATGAGCTTGTGGTTCATAGTATAGTCCTTTTCTAAAATCAGGCATTGGTACCAAGAATGACCTTCCGATTTTAAGGAATATAAACCTCTTTTCATTTTTCTAGGATAACTCACAAACAAGTGAACTCATGTCCAACTTATCAGTGTCTCTCCTGTGCTAGACCACCCTAATCTGAATATGCTTCAGACTAGGCTTATGCCCATTCTACAATTCTATGGGAGTTCTGACTTAGAAGGTACTATGTTTACTTCCGTTTCCAATGTATATCCTTAAAACGAATTTGGTAATTTTCTGAATAACTCATCATTGATCTAATTATTCCATAAGAGACTTATACCTTCTTTCTACTACACCATTTTGTTGGGGTGTACCAGGTGCAGTTAGTTGGGATTAAATCCCGACTTCTGATAAGTGACTCCTAAACTCTCCTAAGAGGTACTCGTTACTACGATTTCACCGTAGTGTCTTGATACTTTTACTTTGACATTACTCCATATCAGCCTAGCACTCTTTGAACTAATCAAAGCTCTTAAACTTGTGGCGCGTCAAGTAAATGTATCCTTATCTCGAATAGTCGTCTAAAAAGAAACGAAAAAATTCGAAACAACCTCTTGCTTGGATAGTCAAAGGTCTACACAAATCAGAATGAACCAATTCCAACATATCTTTGACTCCATACCCCTTAGACTTAAAAGCTTCTTGGTTATTTTTCCTTCCAAGTAAGACTCACAGGTTGGAAAGATTTCCACTACCAATGAACCCAAGAGTTCATTGGTTATTATCGTTTGAATCCTACTCAAGTTAATATAACCTAGCCTTAGATGCCAAAAATATGATTGGTTCATCTTCGAAGGTTACTTTCTCTTATTTAGAAAATGTGTTATTAATTTTCATTTATTGCATCGTGGGAGTTATTAGATTATAAATTGTCAACCAATGTACCAGAACAAATAACTTTCCTATCTTTCTTGATAACAAGTTTGTTATCAAAATAGACAGAATATCTATCTTTAATAGTTTAGAAATCGAAATCAGGTTATTTCTAAACTTAGTATGTAAAGATAATTTCTGAAAATCCATATTTTATTTCTATCAGAGGATAAACATCTCCCACTGAAATAACTACTACTTTTACAGTAGTGCCCATGTAGACGGTGTTTTCCTTTTCATATAATTGTCGGGTTTCCTGGAACTCTGCAATAAATTACAGACATGATCAGTGGTTCCCGTATCTACACGTCAAGTACCGGTAGATAACTCCACTAAACATGTTACAACTAAGGAATAAAATACACCTGAATTGTTCTTAGTTCTAAGAAGACAGTCTACCTTAATGTCCAAGTCCTATTTCCAATCATTATAATTGGGACTACTAAGTCTTTTCTATAGTATAACAACTAGGAGATTGACTAACATTTGAAATCCTAAGAATCACAAAAATATTTGGTTAACACTAACTCCTTAAAATCCTCATGAATTTTGTATGCCACGATAGTGTGGACGTATACAAAATCAAAGAGGAGATTTTATCCATTAATTTTATTATCTCGTCAACCTTACTTTATGACGAATAAAATTAATAGTTGGTATGTCTTTGATCAAATATTTGGTCAAAACTTTAAATTTAAAATAACATTGATTCCTCAAATAATATTATTTAAATTCACTAACACCTCAAACACCAGGAATTATGCATGCTAGGTTAGTGTGGACGTATACAAATTCAACATTCGTAAGAGGAGGGTCTTACCCATTAATTATCCTATCAACCTTGAATTACCTCAAACATCATGAATTTTGTATGCCACGTTAGTGTGGACGTATACAAATTCAATTGTTTGTAAGAGGAGGTGTTACCCATTTTATGTTGTCAACCTAACTTTATGACAAATAAAATTTCCTCAAACACCATGAATTTTGTATGCCACGTTAGTGTCGACGTATACAAATTCAAACATTTGTAAGAGGGAGGTTTTACCTAACTTTATGACAAATTAATAGTTGGTATTGCTTTGGTCCCGCAAAACAATAGCAGTGACTCCGTTGGGGAGGATACTATTGAATGTGTCTAAGTGTATACCATTACTTGATACTTAGTCCATTAAATAGGATTATGCCCCTTCAGTTGGAGAAGATCACACGCTCCTAAATAATTTCCTATAACCATCCATAAAGGAAGTTTGATCTAGTGATCCGCAACAAACCCATCTATTGTGGAGGGAGACACTTAGAACCAACACGCAAGCTTGTTGCATCACTTATAAACAAGTAATAGAGACCGTGAAATTTATTAAAATCCCTCTCCCACTTAGTTATTTAAAAATGAGGATTTTAACCTATGCTAGCATACATCACATGCACATAAACATCATAGTAAATAAAAGCAATAAATTTGGAAATTTTTTTCCAACTATTATGGCTTTTTCCATCACTGTCTTCAGTATGTTACAACCCTAGCTACTGCCAACTTTAGCCACCGCCATCGGGTCGAGACGTCGCATCCATCTTGCTTCTTATTTCGCTGCGCCTCTGGTGCTTCAAAAGTACCACGCCTCACAAAGATACGATCCGCGACAAATATAGAATATTACAAATATTGATCCTATATTCCATAAAGGAATGTACATGTATTCTAGATCGAACAAAAATAAAATTCTAAAATAATACAGCTCCTGCTGTATTTGATACATACAATCATGCACACACACAATAATGCCATTGACATGTCCAAGGGTCTAATCACAAACAACATCTATAAGTCATAATAGTTGGAACCTGCAATCAAAAAGTTAGCACATCCTACTATTATCCTGCCTAAATTATGTATGACATGTGCATAACCTATTTGAATTCTAAACACACAAAGGCAAACCCTAGCTCTGATACCAATTTGTTGCGCCCAAAGGATGTCCACATATCTCCACAATGACATGATATTGTCCACTTTGGGCCTAGGCCCTCATGGCTTTGCTCTTGGGCTCTCCCCAAAAGGCCTCATTCCAATGGAGATATCATCATCCTTTTAACCCCATGATCTTTACCAAATCTTTTCAATGTAGAATTTTGATTAAAACCCAACAGTGCCTTTACTATTCTGTGCCTCAAACTACATGTGCAAGCTATTACGCCAAGACGTACCGACAAGCTTCATCTTTTACTCTTTATCAGTATACTTTTATTAGCTTGCATTATTTATAAATATATAATAGTATGTTACTATCTTCCATTTCATTGTATGAATTGCTTCTTTCTAAAGGTTTTGAGAAGAAGAATTATAGTTAATTGCTCAATGGTGTAATCAAGGATCGTGGATCTTGGAATATGAGTCGACATAGGCTTTGAATCAAGTAACTACCTAAGTCAACCATATTGCTTTTTTTTCCGCTACTTTACTTTGATTTATTTTTTTTATTCAAGAAAAGTTTTTTAAATGAGTGATATTCAACCCCCCCCTTTCCTATCATATTTTTGATCCTTCAGGATTGACTCAAAAGAGATTATGATGCATTATGTGAGCACATGGATCTAGATTATGGCAGTTGAAATTTGGGGGTGTGATGTACGTAGAATATATATATTTTTATATATGCTTTAATGCACATTCACTTATTTTCCTTGCGTATGTTCAATGGATTTTCACCCTTATTTGTTATATTTTCAGCATAATTACTCTCTTTGTCGAAGATATGCTTTTGTTTGATTTTCTATCAACAAAATGTATTTTTGGAGTGAAAATAGTGCAAAACATGCTTTGGAGAGTTGAAAGAAGAAGAGAAGAGTTTTGGACATATGGTTTTACACAACCATGTCCCTTCACCCATGAGCAAGCAGCACACAGCTATGCCGAAATGCACTATCATGCCATTCATCTAGAGAAAAGGAAGACTCTGGCTATGTGGTTTCACATGGTTGTGCTATCTCACTAGAGCTCAATCTAGTCCTGGTCGTGCCAAATGGCACATCCGTGCCTAACAACTAGAGTCGAGTAAAGCCATGGCCATGCCAAAAGGCACGACTGTGCCACTCAAACCGACCCTCTTCAAGGTCTGGCTATGCCAACAAGCACGGCCATGACATGGGTCGTGTCCTGCCCCATGCCCTTCTCTATTTAGGGGGAGTTCTTCCCTTTTTTCATGGGTAGAAGGTTCATCATCTCTTCAACTCCGAAAGCTTGGGATTGGATCCGAAGAATACTCAACGTCTTGAATAGCTTCTTCTCTTTAGATTGGGTTTTGATTCTTATAATTTCATTGTCTTTAGATTCTTTCCTCCTTGTTATAGAGTAGATCTTATTGTTCTAGGACTAAGGGAGTAATTGTGATATGAGATTGATGTAAACTCTTGGATTTTTCAATTTCCTTTCCATATGACATTACTTATGCCTTGTATTTATTGGATCTTATATGTGTGTGATGTGTTTATGCATAAATCTCATGTACGGTTGAATGATTGTATGGTTTTGTTCTTCCCATAGAGGAGATGCCCTAAATCGTATGACTGGGGTCCCTAGTGATAAGGGTAACCCTTTAATTGGACATCTAGAGCACCGTCTTGATAGAGGGAGCAATTCTCTAGAAGGAAGTGTAGAATTAGGTTTATAGGGTTATTTCTATGATCATGTTATCTATTGTTTTGTGTATTCTTGTGGATGTATGACTAGGGGGCCCAGTGACAAGGTTATCCCTTGAACCAGACTTCATAGGAATCACTTTCATTAGGTAACATTAGATGTAAATAGATATGACACTCTGACATGACCACTGCGAGGAAGTGTTGATAATGAATCAACATTCCTACATGCGCATAGGGATAGGGGATGGGTAATTGGCGATTCTTAATTCATTGATTAGTATAATAATGAAATCAAAATCCTAGAACTATATATATATATATATATATATATATATCAATCTTACTTCTCTCCATTTAAGTACGTGATTTTCAACTATCGATCATTTAGCTAATTTGTCATGACTAATCTCTAGTGCTTATATCAAGTTCCCATGAGATCGATATTTTTTTATTAATTGATGACAATCGTGCACTTGCGGGCTGTATACATCATTATCTGAGTTTATAGTTTTGCGTGACTTATATAGATTCTATTTATTTTATCATGCATGTTTTTGTAGGAAAGAAATCATGTTACTAAATAAATTTCTTATTATTATCAGTTTGGATTATTACTAAGTGAAATCATATTATTTTTTTTTATGTGGTATTATAATTCTCTGTATGGTAATGAAATTGTTTGAATTTTGATTATATATCTATGTGGTGCTGATAATTATATGTGGTTAATATCACATCCTAACGGTTGCACATGTTGTGCACTTTGAATGCTCTTAATTGCAGTGTGGCCCACGTATTGTAAATGCTCTCAAAAGTAGTTTATACTGAGCATTGTGAATGCTTTTAATCATATCGAACATTGCACTATAAATGCTCTTAATCATAGCATGCAGTGGATATTGTGAATGCTCTTAACCACAGTATGTGACGTGTGTTGTCGATGTATTATGACTTTCACTAACCTTGTAACGTCCACCCTTCTTACTACTACTACTCTCTAAGGATGACCATTACTTAACTACTAACTCTACTTACCCGGTATGATTAAAAATCACATGGAAACCCTACCGAAAAATTTCGGCAGAGTATCCCCTGTACCGGTGACCAAATCAACAATACAAACAAACTATACTCAGCCACAGGCGGCTGGAACATATATTTTCACAACCAAAAGGAATAACATCACCACGCAGTTTAATGAAATCCAAGCATGCAAGTAATAAATAGCGGAAACAAAATAAAAACATACAGTTAACTAACAGCGGAAGACTAAATGACTCATCTAATACATTTTTAATAAATTCTTGAACTAAGTCCCAAGGCTTCCATAGTCCTGGCATCACACATCCCTCGAACACCTCCTAGTCGCCTTCCTTTCTATATCTTTTCCTTTCCTGTATCTGCAGTAAGAGGAAGTGTAGTCTATAAGCAAAATTTGCTTAGTAAGCGCTATCTAACTCACAAAAACTCGATATGCATGTATATAAATAAAAACATGCTAAAACTGAATGCTAACATGTAAAGCTACTCATGCTCATAAATAGCAAATAACAGTAAGCTAACTCATGCTCTTCTAATAGTAAAGAAACATACTGAAAGGCTAAACATGTAAGACAAGTCTATACTATCATGCTAGCATAAAGAATTTAACTTACTGAATTCTAAACACTTTCTGATTCTTATTAAACTCACTTAAAAAAACTTATTCTTTTATTTCACTTATTTAAAACTTATTCTTTAATACTTGTAAACTTTTGTAAACACATTGTTTTATTAGTTCAAAATATTATACTTATAATACTTCAAAATAATAATTAACTTCTTCTTGGGCCCAGGCGTAGTACCATCTTATGCGCGTTCCCTAATAGGTTGGGGTAGCGAGCCACCAATCCTAAAAGAGCAGACCTCGGTCTACCAGGGCCAAGACCTCGGAATTGGACACCTGGATTTGTTTAACGACAAGCTCTTGGATGTCGGGTACTAGCCTCTTCTTAAAAGTAAAATATTTATAATCTTAATTACTTCTTCTTTTAATGCCTTGGCATTTTAATAGGCACCTTGTGTGCCAAAATCCCTAAAGTCTTGACTTTTGGGATCTACTTAAGGCCTCGGCCTTTTCTTTCTTTTCTTAATCTTTCTTATACTTTTCTTGAACTCTTAAAAAGAACATAGGTATGCTACAGCAGAATTAAATCAAAGGAAAGAAAATCTGACTTCTATAAGCATGCTATATCAGAGGCAAATCAAAAGAAAGCATATCTAACTTCTTCAAACATGCTACAACAGGTTTAATACAAAGGAAAACAATTCTGAAAATCCTGAAACAAACAACATATATATAACTGCTCAGGTTGATCTAATAGCACAGGAAAACTAGAAAGTATACTCATGCATATCTCGTGGCAAAGGAAACTGAGCATGCTCAACACATAGCAAACAAAACTAGGAATTAAATCAATACTGCTCATGCTATAATTAATAACAAATAAAAACTAAAGAAACTGCTCATGTATATCTAGTAGTAAAGAGAACTACACATGCTTAACTAACAACAAATAGGAAGGTCTAAACAACATGCTAGAATAAATCAAAAATCTGCAAAGCAAGCTCTGAAGCCAGTATAGGATTAATGGGCTGTTCGTGCCACTACATAGTACAAAAGGGTCTAAACAGATGCTAAATATATACATATATAGGGCTGTTCATGCCCACTAACTAGCACCAAAAACTATGACTGAAACTTAGCTAACTTGTTGAAGGAAAACTAAATTAACTAACCTGCTGCATGTGTAACAAAAGGAATAAAACTTGCAGAATTGAAACAAAAGGAATCAAGCTTGCTTAATTGCAACCTAAGAAAATCAACTTGCTTGCTATCAGAAGCCTAACTATTTGCCAAACCCAATGGAACCCCTTCTCATCTTCCCACAAGAACATCACGGCAGGGAACCAAAGGAGGTGAATGCTGTGCTAAACAGATTTTTACAGCATAAATCCGAAATCTGTAGAAACCAAAACGTGGAAGCAAAACATGGAAGAGATCATCAGCAAGCAAAACCCTTCTCTTCCATGTTTATCTATTTCATTCGTTAAACTAGAACAGATCTAAACCATTCAAATCCCTTCTCTTCTTTCTTTAGGGTTCACGGCAGCAAGCAAAACCGAGAAGCTTCACGGCAAAATCGAACAAACAAGGAAATATCGAAACGAAGTCGGAATTCCTCTTACCACAGGTGAGTAGCAACTTACCTTAGGCTTTTCTTGGACTTACAGCCGGAGAAGAAAGCTTCCAATGCTTCTAGGGCTTGCGGAGGATCTCGCAAACTCGCCCTCTTCCTCGTGCCTACTGTTCCTTCTTGACGAGAGGAGCTCGAATCCAAGAAGAGCTCATGGAGAAGTCCCCTTTGGCCGGCCGCCGAAGAGAAAACCTTAATCTCTTCTCGGCTTCGTTTTCGCCCGATCCCGCCGTCGCACACGCAGAAGGGGAAGAGTGAAACGGGATTTTAGGTCACCGGAATTAACACGTAAGTTCTCTTTTTTTATAATCTCCATATTCTGTTAACTTGTTAAATAAATTTTCTTACCTTTTCTAAACAAAACTGACGACTGGTTCGCTTGGTGGGCTGCGTTCTGCTTAAAGCCCAACTCGTGGGTTCAAATCCCAGCTGCAACCATTTTATTTCCTATTATTTTACTGTTCCTAACTTATGTTTAAATGGAATTCTTCTCCTTCTTTAATAAGAAACGATCGCTGGATCAATTGGTTGGCTGCGTTCGGCTTAAGGCACAGCTCGTGGGTTCGAATCCCGGTTGCAACTTATTTTCTTTCTATTATTTCTCGCTATTAACTTCTATTACTTAAATAAAATTCTTCCTTTATTAAATCAAATAATAACTACTAGCCCAGTTGGTTAGTTGGGTTTTGCTTAAGGCTCGGTTTGCAGGTTCGAAACTTGGCTGCAACCATTTTCTGCCCATTAATTCTTGTTATTAACTTCTACTCATTAAATAAAATTCTCCCTTTATATGATTAATTAATAACTACTATCCCAGTTGGTTAGCCGGGTTTTGCCCAGGTCAGGGGTTGCCGGTTCAAACCTCAGCTTGGACATTTTTTTATCGAAACTTCTTTCGTTTAGTAAAAATACCAAACGACCTCCAAAAATTGCATAAAAATATTCTATAAATTCCTAAAAATCTCTAGAATTTTTCTAAAACATTTCTAGATTTTAATAAGGTCTTTTAGGACTCCAAATCATGAAATTTGGGGTGTTACAATTCTCCCTACCTTATAAAAAGTTCGTCCTCGAACTTAGAATAATTCTGGACATTTCTATCTCCTCATGCTCCTAAGTAACTTCCTCATGCTTCTGGTTCTAAATGACTTCTACTAATGATACTCTTTTGTTCCTTAGTCTCTTAGCTTCTCGGTCTTATATTATTCGTATCGCATCGTATCCATTAGTGGTCCTTCTAGTTCCAATTACTTAACTGGGCTTCTGACTCCCCACTGTCTTGTCCTCTATCTTAACATCTAGTTATGCCAAGAATAATACCTAATATCTTCTCTATCCTTTCTAAACATACTTATGTATATATGAATATACGAGAAACAAAACTAAAATTGTCTCTATTCTTTCTAAGCATATGTATCAAAACATAGAAAATTAAAACATGAATTTTCTTCTTTCCTAAGCACATATAAGCAGATACTCTATACTGCAAATAATAAAGAAAGCATAAAAGAAAATTAAATACTTTCTTACTTGAAGACGGCAAGGACGGTGCTGATGTGTGATGCTGGAGAATGAGAACTGCTCTGATACCAACTGTAACGTCCACCCTTCTTACTACTACTACTCTCTAAGGATGACCGTTACTTAACTACTAACTCTACTTACCCGGTATGATTAAAAATCACATGGAAATCCTACCGAAAAATTTCGGCAGAGTATCCCCTGTACCGGTGACCAAATCAACAATACAAACAAACTATACTCAGCCACAGGCGGCTGGAACATATATTTTCACAACCAAAAGGAATAACATCACCACGCAGTTTAATGAAATCCAAGCATGCAAGTAATAAATAGTGGAAACAAAATAAAAACATACAGTTAACTAACAGCGGAAGACTAAATGACTCATCTAATACATTTTTAATAAATTCTTGAACTAAGTCCCAAGGCTTCCATAGTCCTGGCATCACACATCCCTCGAACACCTCCTTGTCGCCTTCTTTTCTATATCTTTTTCTTTCCTATATCTGCAGTAAAAGGAAGTGTAGTCTATAAGCAAAATTTGCTTAGTAAGCGCTATCTAACTCACAAAAACTCGATATGCATGTATATAAATAAAAACATGCTAAAACTGAATGCTAACATGTAAAGCTACTCATGCTCATAAATAGCAAATAACAGTAAGCTAACTCATGCTCTTCTAATAGTAAAGAAATATACTGAAAGGCTAAACATGTAAGACAAGTCTATACTATCATGCTAGCATAAAGAATTTAACTTACTGAATTCTAAACACTTTCTGATTCTTATTAAACTCACTTAAAAAAACTTATTCTTTTATTTCACTTATTTAAAACTTATTCTTTAATACTTGTAAACTTTTGTAAACACATTGTTTTATTAGTTCAAAATCTTATACTTATAATACTTCAAAATAATAATCAACTTCTTCTTGGGCCCAGGCGTAGTACCATCTTATGCGCGTTCCCTAATAGGTTGGGGTAGCGAGCCACCAATCCTAAAAGAGCAGACCTCGGTCTACCAGGGCCAAGACCTCGGAATTGGACACCTGGATTTGTTTAACGACAAGCTCTTGGATGTCGGGTACTAGCCTCTTCTTAAAAGTAAAATATTTATAATCTTAATTACTTCTTCTTTTAATGCCTTGGCATTTTAATAGGCACCTTGTGTGCCAAAATCCCTAAAGTCTTGACTTTTGGGATCTACTTAAGGTCTCGGCCTTTTCTTTCTTTTCTTAATCTTTCTTATACTTTTCTTGAACTCTTAAAAAGAACATAGGTATGCTACAGCAGAATTAAATCAAAGGAAAGAAAATCTGACTTCTATAAGCATGCTATATCAGAGGCAAATCAAAAGAAAGCATATCTAACTTCTTCAAACATGCTACAACAGGTTTAATACAAAGGAAAACAATTCTGAAAATCCTGAAACAAACAACATATATATAACTGCTCAGGTTGATCTAATAGCACAGGAAAACTAGAAAGTATACTCATGCATATCTCGTGGCAAAGGAAACTGAGCATGCTCAACACATAGCAAACAAAACTAGGAATTAAATCAATACTGCTCATGCTATAATTAATAACAAATAAAAACTAAAGAAACTGCTCATGTATATCTAGTAGTAAAGAGAACTACACATGCTTAACTAACAACAAATAGGAAGGTCTAAACAACATGCTAGAATAAATCAAAAATCTGCAAAGCAAGCTCTGAAGCCAGTATAGGATTAATGGGCTGTTCGTGCCACTACATAGTACAAAAGGGTCTAAACAGATGCTAAATATATACATATATAGGGCTGTTCATGCCCACTAACTAGCACCAAAAACTATGACTGAAACTTAGCTAACTTGTTGAAGGAAAACTAAATTAACTAACCTGTCGCATGTGTAACAAAAGGAATAAAACTTGCAGAATTGAAACAAAAGGAATCAAGCTTGCTTAATTGCAACCTAAGAAAATCAACTTGCTTGCTATCAGAAGCCTAACTATTTGCCAAACCCAATGGAACCCCTTCTCATCTTCCCACAAGAACATCACGGCAGGGAACCAAAGGAGGTGAATGCTGTGCTAAACAGATTTTTACAGAATAAATCCGAAATCTGTAGAAACCAAAACGTGGAAGCAAAACATGGAAGAGATCATCAGCAAGCAAAACCCTTCTCTTCCATGTTTATCTATTTCATTCATTAAACTAGAACAGATCTAAACCATTCAAATCCCTTCTCTTCTTTCTTTAGGGTTCACGGCAGCAAGCAAAACCGAGAAGCTTCACGGCAAAATCGAACAAACAAGGAAATATCGAAACGAAGTCGGAATTCCTCTTACCACAGGTGAGTAGCAACTTACCTTAGGCTTTTCTTGGACTTACAGCCGGAGAAGAAAGCTTCCAATGCTTCTAGGGCTTGCGGAGGATCTCGCAAACTCGCCCTCTTCCTCGTGCCTACTGTTCCTTCTTGACGAGAGGAGCTCGAATCCAAGAAGAGCTCGTGGAGAAGTCCCCTTTGGCCGGCCGCCGAAGAGAAAACCTTAATCTCTTCTCGGCTTCGTTTTCGCCCGATCCCGCCGTCGCACACGCAGAAGGGGAAGAGTGAAACGGGATTTTAGGTCACCGGAATTAACACGTAAGTTCTCTTTTTTTATAATCTCCATATTCTGTTAACTTGTTAAATAAATTTTCTTACCTTTTCTAAACAAAACTGACGACTGGTTCGCTTGGTGGGCTGCGTTCTGCTTAAAGCCCAACTCGTGGGTTCAAATCCCAGCTGCAACCATTTTATTTCCTATTATTTTACTGTTCCTAACTTATGCTTAAATGGAATTCTTCTCCTTCTTTAATAAGAAACGATCGCTGGATCAGTTGGTTGGCTGCGTTCGGCTTAAGGCGCAGCTCGTGGGTTCGAATCCCGGTTGCAACTTATTTTCTTTCTATTATTTCTCGCTATTAACTTCTATTACTTAAATAAAATTCTTCCTTTATTAAATCACATAATAACTACTAGCCCAGTTGGTTAGCTGGGTTTTGCTTAAGGCTCGGTTTGCAGGTTCGAAACTTGGCTGCAACCATTTTTTGCCTATTAATTCTTCTTATTAACTTCTACTCATTAAATAAAATTCTCCCTTTATATGATTAATTAATAACTACTATCCCAGTTGGTTAGCCGGGTTTTGCCCAGGTCAGGGGTTGCCGGTTCAAACCTCAGCTTGGACATTTTTTTGACGAAACTTCTTTCGTTTAGTAAAAATACCAAACGACCTCCAAAAATTGCATAAAAATATTCTATAAATTCCTAAAAATCTCTAGAATTTTTCTAAAACATTTCTAGATTTTAATAAGGTCTTTTAGGACTCCAAATCATGAAATTTGGGGTGTTACAATTCTCCCTACCTTATAAAAAGTTCGTCCTCGAACTTAGAATAATTTTGGACATTTCTATCTCCTCATGCTCCTAAGTAACTTCCTCATGCTTCTGGTTCTAAATGACTTCTACTAATGATTCTCTTTTGTTCCTTAGTCTCTTAGCTTCTCGGTCTTATATTATTCGTATCGCATCGTATCCATTAGTGGTCCTTCTAGTTCCAATTACTTAACTGGGCTTCTGACTCCCCACTATCTTGTCCTCTATCTTAACATCTAGTTATGCCAAGAATAATACCTAATATCTTCTCTATCCTTTCTAAACATACTTATGTATATATGAATATACGAGAAACAAAACTAAAATTGTCTCTATTCTTTCTAAGCATATGTATCAAAACATAGAAAATTAAAACATGAATTTTCTTCTTTCCTAAGCACATATAAGCAGATACTCTATACTGCAAATAATAAAGAAAGCATAAAAGAAAATTAAATACTTTCTTACTTGAAGACGGCAAGGATGATGTGTGATGCTGGAGAATGAGAACTGCTCTGATACCAACGGTAACGTCCACCCTTCTTACTACTACTACTCTCTAAGGATGACCGTTACTTAACTACTAACTCTACTTACCCGGTATGATTAAAAATCACATGGAAATCCTACCGAAAAATTTCGGCAGAGTATCCCCTGTACCGGTGACCAAATCAACAATACAAACAAACTATACTCAGCCACAGGCGGCTGGAACATATATTTTCACAACCAAAAGGAATAACATCACCACGCAGTTTAATGAAATCCAAGCATGCAAGTAATAAATAGCGGAAACAAAATAAAAACATACAGTTAACTAACAGCGGAAGACTAAATGACTCATCTAATACATTTTTAATAAATTCTTGAACTAAGTCCCAAGGCTTCCATAGTCCTGGCATCACACATCCCTCGAACACCTCCTTGTCGCCTTCCTTTCTATATCTTTTCCTTTCCTATATCTGCAGTAAGAGGAAGTGTAGTCTATAAGCAAAATTTGCTTAGTAAGCGCTATCTAACTCACAAAAACTCGATATGCATGTATATAAATAAAAACATGCTAAAACTGAATGCTAACATGTAAAGCTACTCATGCTCATAAATAGCAAATAACAGTAAGCTAACTCATGCTCTTCTAATAGTAAAGAAATATACTGAAAGGCTAAACATGTAAGACAAGTCTATACTATCATGCTAGCATAAAGAATTTAACTTACTGAATTCTAAACACTTTCTGATTCTTATTAAACTCACTTAAAAAAACTTATTCTTTTATTTCACTTATTTAAAACTTATTCTTTAATACTTGTAAACTTTTGTAAACACATTGTTTTATTAGTTCAAAATCTTATACTTATAATACTTCAAAATAATAATCAACTTCTTCTTGGGCCCAGGCGTAGTACCATCTTATGCGCGTTCCCTAATAGGTTGGGGTAGCGAGCCACCAATCCTAAAAGAGCAGACCTCGGTCTACCCAAGACCTCGGAATTGGACACCTGGATTTGTTTAACGACAAGCTCTTGGATGTCGGGTACTAGCCTCTTCTTAAAAGTAAAATATTTATAATCTTAATTACTTCTTCTTTTAATGCCTTGGCATTTTAATAGGCACCTTGTGTGCCAAAATCCCTAAAGTCTTGACTTTTGGGATCTACTTAAGGTCTCGGCCTTTTCTTTCTTTTCTTAATCTTTCTTATACTTTTCTTGAACTCTTAAAAAGAACATAGGTATGCTACAGCAGAATTAAATCAAAGGAAAGAAAATCTGACTTCTATAAGCATGCTATATCAGAGGCAAATCAAAAGAAAGCATATCTAACTTCTTCAAACATGCTACAACAGGTTTAATACAAAGGAAAACAATTCTGAAAATCCTGAAACAAACAACATATATATAACTGCTCAGGTTGATCTAATAGCACAGGAAAACTAGAAAGTATACTCATGCATATCTCGTGGCAAAGGAAACTGAGCATGCTCAACACATAGCAAACAAAACTAGGAATTAAATCAATACTGCTCATGCTATAATTAATAACAAATAAAAACTAAAGAAACTGCTCATGTATATCTAGTAGTAAAGAGAACTACACATGCTTAACTAACAACAAATAGGAAGGTCTAAACAACATGCTAGAATAAATCAAAAATCTGCAAAGCAAGCTCTGAAGCCAGTATAGGATTAATGGGCTGTTCGTGCCACTACATAGTACAAAAGGGTCTAAACAGATGCTAAATATATACATATATAGGGCTGTTCATGCCCACTAACTAGCACCAAAAACTATGACTGAAACTTAGCTAACTTGTTGAAGGAAAACTAAATTAACTAACCTGCTGCATGTGTAACAAAAGGAATAAAACTTGCAGAATTGAAACAAAAGGAATCAAGCTTGCTTAATTGCAACCTAAGAAAATCAACTTGCTTGCTATCAGAAGCCTAACTATTTGCCAAACCCAATGGAACCCCTTCTCATCTTCCCACAAGAACATCACGGCAGGGAACCAAAGGAGGTGAATGCTGTGCTAAACAGATTTTTACAGCATAAATCCGAAATCTGTAGAAACCAAAACGTGGAAGCAAAACATGGAAGAGATCATCAACAAGCAAAACCCTTCTCTTCCATGTTTATCTATTTCATTCGTTAAACTAGAACAGATCTAAACCATTCAAATCCCTTCTCTTCTTTCTTTAGGGTTCACGGCAGCAAGCAAAACCGAGAAGCTTCACGGCAAAATCGAACAAACAAGGAAATATCGAAACGAAGTCGGAATTCCTCTTACCACAGGTGAGTAGCAACTTACCTTAGGCTTTTCTTGGACTTACAGCCGGAGAAGAAAGCTTCCAATGCTTCTAGGGCTTGCGGAGGATCTCGCAAACTCGCCCTCTTCCTCGTGCCTACTGTTCCTTCTTGACGAGAGGAGCTCGAATCCAAGAAGAGCTCGTGGAGAAGTCCCCTTTGGCCGGCCGCCGAAGAGAAAACCTTAATCTCTTCTCGGCTTCGTTTTCGCCCGATCCCACCGTCGCACACGCAGAAGGGGAAGAGTGAAACGGGATTTTAGGTCACCGGAATTAACACGTAAGTTCTCTTTTTTTATAATCTCCATATTCTGTTAACTTGTTAAATAAATTTTCTTACCTTTTCTAAACAAAACTGACGACTGGTTCACTTGGTGGGCTGCATTCTGCTTAAAGTCAAACTCGTGGGTTCAAATCCCAGCTGCAACCATTTTATTTCCTATTATTTTACTGTTCCTAACTTATGGTTAAATGGAATTCTTCTCCTTCTTTAATAAGAAACGATCGCTGGATCAGTTGGTTGGCTGCGTTTGGCTTAAGGCGCAGCTCGTGGGTTCGAATCCCGGTTGCAACTTATTTTCTTTCTATTATTTCTCGCTATTAACTTCTATTACTTAAGTAAAATTCTTCCTTTATTTTATCAAATAATAACTGCTAGCCCAGTTGGTTAGCTGGGTTTTGCTTAAGGCTCGGTTTGCAGGTTCGAAACTTGGCTGCAACCATTTTTTGCCCATTAATTCTTCTTATTAACTTCTACTCATTAAATAAAATTCTCCCTTTACATTATTAATTAATAACTACTATCCCAGTTGGTTAGACGGGTTTTGCCCAGGTCAGGGGTTGCCGGTTCAAACCTCAGCTTGGACATTTTTTTTGTCTAAACTTCTTTCGTTTAGTAAAAATACCAAACGACCTCCAAAAATTGCATAAAAATATTCTATAAATTCCTAAAAATCTCTAGAATTTTTCTAAAACATTTCTAGATTTTAATAAGGTCTTTTAGGACTCCAAATCATGAAATTTGGGGTGTTACAAACCTATAGTTATGCAATGTGTGATGAGTGTTGTAGATGGGATAATTACGTGTTACGGAAAGTTAAATTTGTTGTAGTGTGAAAGCTAGTAGGGAAGAAAAATTTGAACAACAACAAAAGAAAATTTTGAAAACAACAAAAGAAAAATAAACATTAAGCTACAAGAATATTAATAAACCATACACTTGGAAGCTAGATCCAATCTAACTACTACGGGAGCAAAATGTGAGGGCATTCATCCCAAGTGGTTTAGTATTGTCTGCCCTATGGTAAGTTATAGGCAAGTAAATCATAAGAGATATTTTATCCTAGCACCACGTCCATTTATATGGAGAAGGTATGGCACCCAACGAGATATTTTATACCTATTGAGAATTGATCACATGAAAATATTAACTACACCAACTCATGGAGTAATCGAACTACTACAAACATAAAGGACATTGTTGATCAAATTCTATCCAATACTAAAATACAAACTTTTGCCATCTCCACTTTGCTAGGTACTTCTTTATGATTGTTTGATTTAGCTTATACAATCATATGACATCTAAGCCTTCTCATTTTTCATCAAAGTCATCAATAACCAACTATTTTTCCAATCCAAAGTATTGATAGTCTGTTCATGTCAATTAACCATATTAGTTAAATAAAATTTCATAATTTTCCATTCATGATGTTTATCGTGTTCCTAAACTTTCCATGAACTTAATCTTCATAGGATAATTATGTGATCTTAGTAATGGTTTAACTATTACTAATTTTGGATTTGTTGTACTGGATTCATTCATCAAATGTAAGATTGGAATAAGGCATAAAGTTGGTCATTCAAGTTTAATTCACTGCATCTTTCATCATCAAATTCTTTTCCTGGATAAAATCATCTGCATCATTCATCATCAAATTCTTTTGCTGGAGTAAAATCATCTAGTTCATTTCTAATAGGCCTTTGATCCTTACACGATCATCTTATGATGTATGCGTCCAAAAGAAGAAGCACCCTCGGGTAGGGTCGAGTTGGCTAGTACAGGACAGAGTTGCTATCATAAGGTAAGGGTTTGAATCTCGCACTGACCAATTATAACTTTTCGATTTATTTCTTCAAAGGAACTGGGATGATAGATTTCACCTTTTTACTTCCATGCATCCACAAGAAGCTTTTTGATATTTATTTCCGTGTATACATTGCCACCATAACAAGCAATCTACCTTATGATCTAATGAAAGCAACTTATTGCCTTTGAACCTTATAAATTTGTTTATTCTAATATTTGGGGAATTTCATCTATTCCATCTACAAATTTTATTTGTTATTAACTTCTGTTGATTCACTTCGATTTAGTTAATGCTTCAAAAAAATGGCTAAATATTGATCCCTAATATTCAATATATAATAGATAATTTTTTTAAAAAAAATATCAAAATACTTAGGTTTGTAAATAACAACAAATAAAACTTGGAATTAATTTTGCCACATTATTTTTGTCCCTATACATCTTAACAAAATATAGTAGAAAAACAGTTAACATATTTTTGACACTATCAAATCTCTACTAGTCTCTTTCTCTATTCCTTATAAATTTTAAGGATAAACTACCTTAATTGTTGTCTACCTTATCATTTTTTCCCCTTTGTCACTTCACATAATGGTCATGAACTTTACTCTTGCCTATGTTTTTTTTTTTCTTAAGATATGGTAGCGAGAAGAGAAAAGGATATCGATGCTAAAATACTATTAACAAAGGATAGCAACGCTAAAATACCGTCAACAAACAACTTTGCATTTCAACACATGTTATATTTCTGGAAACCCCATATTTATTAGCATTTACCAATTCATTAAAGAACGCACAACCTCCATATAACCTAAATTTTTTGTCAAAATTATTCCTAGCCTGGCCTATCAATGCAAAAAATATTAATTAACATTCGAACACTATGGAGACTACCTTATCTAATGATGATATTGTTGAGGAAAATGAATCTTCTCGACCAAATATTAACTTTAACTTAATATGACCATAGGAGGTGAGTACTAAAAAATTAATTGGAACCATTTGAAACCAATCCACATATTAACTTTAACCGAATTCAAGCGCAGACAGTAATTATTTTTGTCATGATAAAGACTTTAAAACTCGAACAAGGTAATAATAAACTCCAACACAAGCAAGGAAGCTAATAACAAGAAAGCAAGACCCGGCAGTAACCATGCCGTCCATTTGCTCCCAACATCCGGCCATGATACTAAAGAAAAGTGATCAGCCTCCAATGTACATATGAACATGAACGGCAAGGAGGAATATGGAAATGAGGCCAAAGTAGATTATGGAGTGGACGAGAATGGAGACGCCACTTGTTTGAAAGTTGCTGAACTCGATGATCCGGGCCTTTCCAGGGACTTGAAACAGGAGGCCCGGTGAGAGGAGGATGAACAATATCACTGCCATGAACACTGGCCCCCAATCAGCCATGCCTCTACCTTGATGCTCTACGTAGTGCTCTGAATCTTTTTTTATATGGGAATTGAGGCTGATGTAGCTGAAGAGGGAGGTAAAGAAGGCGAGATCCAAAACCCATGCTAATAGGTCACCCCTCGCTCACGCCATCATCTTAATTGCTGTTTACTGGCCCTTTAGTGCTGCTTTTGTTTCCTACGTACCTTTGTTCTATTAGCTCGCCACAAGCAGGTGTTTGTTTCCTTCGCTTGGTAGCCATTTTGGTGCTCCTTTTTTTTTTTTTTTTTCTTTTGGGGGTTTCTTTTTTCCTCATTTGTTCGGCATTGCTATTATTTTTTGATGCATTTTTTTATCTACAAGGAACACTTACGATATAAAATGCTACTACGGAGTTGTGAATGTTGCCAATGGGGATGTTGTACCCCTTTTCCGTCGTTGTAGATGCGTGTAAGTTGTAACTTTCAAAAAGTAAGGAGATTAATGTGAATGGTAACGTACTAAACTAAGATGAACAGCCTCCATGCGAACCACATTAGTATTTGCATGGGTCGGCTTTCATGTAATCATGCGAGCCAAACCGTTACGATGAGGGGTGAGCAGTCAATTCGTCAAATCGACCAACTCATTTATACCGATCCGAATCGAACCGAAAAAAAAATCCGCCAGTTATAGGGCTGGATGTAGAGTCCTGATATTACATTATCCGATCTAGTAGGGCTGGATAGTTTTTTATCCCAATAATCGAACCAACCCAATCCGCGATCACCCCTACTTGTAACAATTATTGTCGATAATTTGCTACACGTTATAGTAACTACTGCGGATAAGCTGCTACACGTTGTAATAACTACTACCGATAAGTTGCTACACGTTGTAGCAGCTATTGGCGATTAGCTACTACAACGTGTAATGAGTAATGTCTATTATCATTTTAAAATATTTTATTTTTATTGTTTATATTTATATTTTATATTTCATTGGATATAGGGTCGGATATCCAAATAACTGACAACCCGTCGGATATCTGATACATAATAACCGCCGGATATAGGGTCAGATGTAAGTCCTAATATTATATTATCTGATCTACTAAGATCAGATAATTTTTTATCCTAATAATCGAATCAATCTGATTCGCGATCATCCTTAATTACGATTGTGCGTTGTTTAAATGGAACAAATTTGAAGTTTAGGAGTGCAACTGAGTAAAACAAAATGGAAAATGATTCAATTGAGTAATTTTATTCCATTATTTAGTTTTTTTACTTGTACTTGATGGTATAATCGGTCTCAGAATTCTGATTTTTTACAAGAATATATGTTTAATGGGAATATGCATGGTCAAAGTTGGGCAAGTAAGTTGGTCAAGGTCGACCAAGTTGGTAATAGAGTCCAAGCAATTCAAGATTGATTAAATACCTAGAAGTGAATGATAAATTCAACGTATGTCAAAGTTAATCGGATACTTGACAATTTAGGAAAAGTCTTGACAGATCAAGTCTAATCTATTCAAGTGAGAAATCCCAACGGATCAAAGTTGACCTAAACAAATAGAAAGTCCAATCGAGTCAATGTTGACAGGATCACTACCAAAAGGGAAAGATCAGACATGTCAATGATAACCGGATGTCTAGAAAGGGAAAAACCTAATCAATTCAAGAGTGATTGGATTTTGGCAAGGGAAAAAGATGATGAGTGTAGGTTATATGTGTTTCTAGATTCTATTTGATGCACAATCACATGAATTTCCTACGTATAACTTACGTTATTTCACCATTTTCCATTATTTATTGGTGACATAATTATTCTTGTTTGTTCGGAGATCTATTTTTTCTTGGTTTGCACTTTCAGGGCATGACTAAGAGCTTAAATGGATAGAATAATCTATCGAAGTGGCTTCGGACAAGAAGAAAGATAGAACACTTGAGCTCACTACTTTGAGGCACGATTCGTGTCTATGAGACACAGCTGTGTCGTGTATCTTGTGTCTAGAGAACATGTTGGAGCCACTGCTTTGAGGCATGACCCGTGTCTACAGGCATGGTCTTGCCATGCATCTGTATCCAAGGAACACATTACTGTGTCGTTCCCTTGTGGCACGGTCGTGCCATGCCCTAGTGGCACGGTCATGTCGTGCCCGTACAACATGGGTCATGTGATGGGTCGTGCCTAGCACTATAAAAGGGGATTTTCTCCCCTTTATACTCATCTTTAGCTTGGGGCTTCTTCCCCATTCTTTGGGGAAGGGTTCTCCCCATTGGGGAAACCCTAAAAGCTTCATCTTCGTTGATCTGTCCAACTCTGGAGCAAGGATTGCATCCAAAAAGATTAGCGCTACATGGATAAGCCTTCTCTTCTCTTCTCTTTATGTTTTAAACTATCGATTGTTTTACTTCTTGTCTCTTAGTTATATTCCATTATTTATGGAGTAGATCCTCTAGATTTAGGATGTAGAAAGTAGTTACGATGTGATTATTGATGTTAATACCATGTATTTGGTAATTTTCTATTCCATGACATGTGAGTACCTTGTTCATGTTTGATTAAATGCTTGTGTGAATTTTAATTATGTATATGTGTTGTTTGATAAACATGTTGTATTGATTTGTCGCCATGTAGAGGAACGTTAGAGATCGTATGACCAGGGGGGCCTTCGTGATAAAGGGTATCCCTTTAACCGGGCATCTCGCGTGTTGCTTTGAAATGAAGGTCAATTCTCTACAAGGAATTGTTTATATGCTTAATGGGCTTCTCCTATCTAGTGTTAGAAGAGATCTGTGTAATCTAGAGACCTATGACCAAGGCATTCTCATGTGACAAGGGTTATCTCTTTAACTGGACTTTCTAAATTACCTTCTCTACTTCGGGCATTCGATACCCATGGGGAGAGACACTCTAGAGCATCTGCTCAAGAGGATCCACCGCTACATAGTAGGGAATCCCTACAAGTCATACACGTAGAGGATAGGAGATTACCAATACCAGGTGTATCAACTAGCATTGCAATGAAACTGAAGTCCTAGAGTTGCCTTACCAAACCAACTACACCCCTAGACATCTGCTCAATCTCTCCCTCTCTTCTCTTAATCTCTCTCTCTTCTTTCCTTCTCTCTCTCTTACTAGCATTCGTAATATGTCTTTTGATTGTCTAGATAACTCACCGTGTGAAGTTAATTTATGCTTAATCAATAGTCCTTGTGGATTTGATAATCTTTTATATTACTGATGATGTTTCTGTGCACTTGTGGATACATAACAAAAGACTATATAGGTTAAGGATAACTAGATGCTTGGCTAAGGTAAAATCCAATCAGGTCAAGGGTGACTGGATGTTTGGCAAAGAAAAAATCCTAAGGGAATGAACCCTATAGGTAGTGACAAGACTTAGAGGAGTGAACTATGAGTAAAGGGAAAACCCTAAGGGAGTGATAATCACCCATATGTTGTACTACGGATGACAATTTAAATTGTCGACCCCATCTACATTAATATAGCATAAGAAATGACTTGGAGTCTCTCACGAGTAATGTAACCGACGAATGGTAATCCTGGTATTCAGTTTGTTATTGCTTTATTTTTTTGATATTGTAATTGAGGGTTTGAACTTTTGGTTGCTAAGACTAATGAACGAAAGACATTACAATCTAATATAAACTACGATTCAATTGAATTAACGAAAGCATAACGTAAAACATTCCTAATCTAACCTAACCTACTTGCATCCAAATGAATAACGGAAACATAAAGCATGTAAACAAAATAAGATAAATTAAGCAAGAATTAATATGAATTGAAATGCATTATCTAAACTAACAAAAGTGTATGAGACATTAAAACAAACACATAGCATGCACCAACAAAACTAAGTTAAGCACTAGGCATTATGTCAAATTGGTTGATAGACTTCACATTAAGATAGATAATTAACGAAGTATAGGAATGTGAAAGAAAATGGTCAATTTTGTTGAGATGCGTGATGCGCTATTTAAAAATTATTTTGAAAATAAGCAATAAAAGAATAATAATCTCCTAAATTATAACAACACACATCACACACAACCACAAGACATTCATGTTGGATCGAAAACGCTAGAGTGGGGGGGGGGGGGGGGTGAATAGCGCCTGTGGCTTTAACTTTCGTTTCAAAAAACTTTCAAGTAAATGCAATAGAAAAGTAAACAATGTAAACGCAAACACCAAGTATTTTTTTACTTGGTTCGAAGCCTGGGGCGACTCCTACTCCAAGACCCCCACGTAAGAATGCTTTCGATGGGGAATTACTAATCAATTCGGAATAGTACAAAGAATTACAATTGTAGCACAATAGCTTTTGAAATAAACAAAATACCGACAGCTCTTGTGAGGAATTCTTCTAGAAGGATCGTCGTCGGAGCTTTCGGGTATCGTGGAAGCGTTTTCTGAGCAGCTCGAAGAAGTGGAAGTTGTTCGTTGAGTTGTTGTGTAGCTTCTGATCAAGGCTCCTTATATAGGTAGTTCCGGGCACCTGGAACCCCTCCGGACGCTTAGACCATGTGGCTCAGCCACTCCGCGCGCGCCACGTCAGCTTCTCGA
Source organism: Zingiber officinale (assembly GCF_018446385.1). Classification (NCBI taxonomy): domain Eukaryota; kingdom Viridiplantae; phylum Streptophyta; class Magnoliopsida; order Zingiberales; family Zingiberaceae; genus Zingiber; species Zingiber officinale. The sequence continues at coordinate 43,163,004 of NC_055994.1, forward strand.
TAACCTTTGGATTCCGGGGTCCGGACCTCGAGCGCCCAGATCCCTTCCGGGCGGGACCCAGGCACCCGAACCTACTTTCTCTAGCAATTTTATTTTCTGCAAAATAAAGTTAGTCCAGGCATAAAACGGTATATAATATAAGAAATGGGATAGTCTTCGACTGTCCGGTTCTGACTTTGAGTTTCGTAGAAACTCTAGGTCGAACCGACACTTAATGTTCCCTCATCGGGGAACGCGTCCTCACCTAATTTTCTCAGGAGAGTGTACCTATTGCTAGTTGTTCCTCCAGACCAACTGGACTTTTGCTCGGCTCTCAAGACTTCCGGTCTTCATGATGGACGTCCGCTCCATGACCCGTCCAGACTTTCACCTGGTTCCCAACACCAGGATTTCAACCTAGAACCCCCGACTCTAGGATTTTCACTCGAAGCCTTCAACCCCCCAAGATTTTCCACCTAGGGTTAACACCCCCTAGGACCTAGGGTTACTGCCCCCTAGGGTTTTCCCTTTACCTAACCGTAGCTAGGACTTTTCTTCACCTAGGGTTACCACCCCCTAGGACCTAGGGTTACCACCCACTAGGGTTTTCCACCTGTCTAACCGCAGTTAGGCCTTTTGCCTTAGTACATTTAAGACTTTCCTGCAAAGCTCATTCAAATATATCAGATAACAAGATAACTTAACTTTGAATCCTTTGACATAATCAAAACATAGTTTCGATCGTTGAATGCTTCCCGCACCAACAATCTCTCCCTTTTTGATTATGGCAACACAGTTCAAAGTTAAGTAAAAAACAGTAATATAAATAATTTTAAGCATAAGTATTAATGCAATAAAAACAATTTCTCAAAATAAATTTCCTTATACTCCCCCTTACTTAACTTTGACTTTCCTCTCTCCCTTGACATTAATCAAAAAGAATGGAAGTAGGGAGAAGATTGTTTAAAAAATAGTAAAAATATTACTGTGTTTAACTCTAAGCTCTCCCTGAAGGGTAGTTTCCTTAAACATTGTCAAGGACCTAGCTATTGAAAAGAGAGTTAGCTTGAATTTAGCTTTAAAATGATTGTGTTGAGAAAATATTTTGCTAAATAGATAATATTAGGAAATACTTTAACTAAGTTTAGTTTTAGTTTTCAAAATTACTTAGCTAAATCTTAGTTAAAAGCTTAGTTGAAAGGGAGTTAAATAAACACTAAGGTTTGAAAAAGGATTTTTTTTTTTTGTAAAAATAGTTAGCTTTTTCAACAAAAACATAGATAAACTTAAGTTTTGAAACTATCATAATTTTTTTTAAAAAAACTTAGCTAAACTTTGAAATGTTTTGTCAAGTACAAAGATTTCAAAATAAGGATTTTTTTTTTGCATTCCCCCTTAATTAATGCCAAATAAATTCTTAGGGTCCTAATGTCCAAGCATATAAATTAAAAATAATAATAGTTATTTTATATTCTCCTAATTTTCCATCTCACCCATTTTAGGTTATCAAGCATGTTCAACTTATAAGTGAGTGTGAGATGGAATTATCTTTATTTTAATTTTATAAATATTTAAAAAATATTGAGAATAAGAATATAAATTTAAATTTTCAATGAGTTTAAACTTCATATTTTAAAATATGTATAAACATTTAAATTTTTTAAGATTTTTACAATATATTAAAAATAAGTTTGAAAATGAAAATTTTGAGTTGAAAATTAGTTATCATGAAAATTAATCAAGATTTTTGAAAGTCTAATAATTACTAATTTGAAAATTTAATCTAATAATTAAGATTTTTTAATCTTTACTATGATTAAGATTTTGAAAATTAAATTACTTGAAAATAATTAACTTTTTTATAATGATTTGAAAGTAATTATCATTTTGAAAATATTTATGGAATATTTTAAAATTAATTATGATTTTAAAATTATAAAATTAAGTAAGATTTTGAAATTAATTATGATTTTAAAATTAATTATAAAATTGTAATTAAGATTAAAATTAATTTTTTGAAATTAATTAAGTTCATTGAATTGATTAACTATTTTAATTCTAGGTCCATCTCACCTTTTTTCTAAATTATCAATAAGAGAACCTTAATAATTTTGTGAGATGGTTAATTTTAATCTTTAATTTAAATTATAAGGATTGATTTACCTTTAAGTTAGACTCAAGTTTTAAAATAAGTTAATTAAATATTTATTCCGAAGATTGGCTTCTAGGTTGTGGTGAGGCACTAGGCCTTCTTGGGTATGAGATCATCCACCACTTCTAAACAAAGCCTTTCAAAGAAATTGAATATTTAATTTCCTTATTTTAACTCCTAGGTCTAACTAGTCGAGTGTAAATTACGCCTAGGTCCTTAACTATCCTAGTCTAAGCATGCATAGTAAAAAGTAGTAAAAGCAAGCATCAGACAATTCTATCTATTGATAAAGATGGTCTTTCTATTGGCTCCCTCTGGATATAGCCTCGATAGGGTCTATCAAGGTAATGGATTTGATCCTTGGGGACCCAATATAGTCTAAGTCCAACTTGATTAACCAAGTTTGACTTGGAGACCCATGCTTGGACTATGCTTCTAGTTGATCTATTTATAATTGACAAATACGATTTGAATTTTTGTTTACACTTAAATCCAAGTTCGGATCTATTGTAAATGGCTCTTTGTTTTCCAAGAATCAGATTAAGATTCTTGGAACACAACGTGAACCGTTCCAACGTGTCCTTAAGTTCTTTAACTTGAGTTTCAAATTAGAATTTGCTTCCTCAAGTTGTTGGACTTGAGTTGAACTTCCAATTTGAACTGGCTCAGTCAAAGGACTTGAGTTAGTCGCTTCCTTAAGGGTTGTTATCTCCTATTGAAGTGACTTGACCCAGACATTAGATTTAGCCAATTTCTTTATTAAGTAAGAAACTAAATTTTCTAAATTATCTACATTAGTGCCAAAAATTAGAGAACTTAAAGTGGGGTTAGACCCTTCGAAAATGCATACGGATCTGTGGCTTCGCTCGGACTTGGTTTCTGATTTGCTCTCGATTTCTGAATCAGACACGGTTTCTGATTCGCTCTCGATTTTTGATTCACTCTCAGTTTCTGAATTGGACTCGATTTCGGCAACATGTGCTTGCACTGGTAGGGTGAGGAAGCTTGCTTGTTCTTCTTCGTTAGATTCGGATTCGTCTGATGACTCGGACCATGTTGCCTTCAACACCTTCTTTCTTCGTTGCTTCTAGTTTAGACAATCCAGCTTGTAGTGCCCCTTCTAGTTATAGCCATAGCAGGTAGCTCCAGTCTTAACCTTCGAATTTGATTGAGTTTCCTTCTTTTTGCACATTTTTTGTACGAGTTTTACTAGTTTGGCAGTAATCTCATGATCGACTTCTGAGTCTGATTTGTCTTAAGACTCGGGTTTAATCTAATTCTTTTTTCTCGCCTCCTTTCCCTTTCTTGTACATGCAACCAATGCAATACCTTTCTCAGTTGGATGTGCATTAGTCTGTTCATGCAATTCGAATTCGGAAAATAACTCGTCTAGTTTAATTAAAGACAAGTCCTTAGAAACTTTGTAGGCATCTACCATTGATGCCCACAATGTATTCCTTGGAAAAGCGTTGAGTGCGTACCTTATTACATCTCGATTCTCCACTTTCTGCCCGATCGTGTGGAGACTGTTGAGGAGGCCTTGGATGTGCGCATGAAGTTGTCTAGTCGTCTCACCTTCCTGCATTTTTATGTTATACAATTTATTAAATAATAAATCACACTTGCTTACCTTTGTGTCGAAAGTGCCCTCGTGAAGCTCAATTATTTTTTCCTATAACTCTTTTGTGCTTGAGAATGGCTCGACTCAGTTAAGCTATTCTTTGGTAAGTCTGCATTGAAGGGTGCAGGATGCTTTTGTGTTGGCCTTGACCTTTTTTATTATGCTTGCATCCCAATTCTCGCATGGTATCGGTTTTCCTGAGTCGTCAAGTGGAAGGGTGATCCCAGTCTTGATGATCATCCACATCTCGAACTGGGTTTGGAGGTAAGACTCCATTCCTCCCTTCTAATAACCGAAGCCTTCGCCAGAGAAGAGCCGAGGCCGAGCTGTGCTGTAGCCTTCTTGATGGCCAATTTAGTAAAGAAAATCTCGTACATAAAAAAAACAACAAGCTTGTTCCAGACTTAGTCTTGGATTAGTAGTGCGGGACAAAAAAAATTTAAACATGAACTCGAGTGTTATAGCATGAGTTTCGAGCAAAAATTTCAATTACGAAAAACTAGATCGGAAGGCAGCAATTCTACTGATTCTGATCGACTCCAAAAAACTGCTTGAATGGTAGTTGCACCAATTCGAAGCGACCCCGCTCTGATACCAATTGTGTTGGAACCCCAACGTTGTTTTGGTGTGATCAATAAGGTAAGTTAGGTCCTGTGTTGTTTTAACCTTGTGTCTAAGTGTGTAGGAGCTTAGGAGCATAGGTACTCAAGCGGAAGACGCAACTAGCGAGAAGGACGACATGCGGTGCGTCCGAGGGACAAGGTGTTGCGGAAGAGTACCCCGGTGGACGAGAAGGAAGCGTGCGGTGGTTCCGAGGGACGAAAGTGGGAGCGGAAGATTGCTCGGAGAGCAAGAGACGTAGCTAGCGATAAGGTCGGCATGGGGTGCGACCGAGGGACGAAGACTACGGATGAGTACGCTGGTGGACGAGAAGGAAACACGCGGCGACTTCGAGGGACGAGAAGCCAGAGTGGAAGGCTGCTCGAGAAGACCTGAACTTGGGTTCGGGTGAGCCCTTTTCCGGATGGCAGAGATCACCCAAGTGAGCGGATCCGGAGGAGAAGAACCGGACCGAGGCAGGGCTGAACTAGAGAAGAGGTCCCAGACGAAAAAGTCAACATCTATTGACTTTGGGCTCCGGAGCAGTCCGGGGCACCCGGAGCAGGCGGGGGCGCTCGGAATGGTTCCGGGCGCCCGGACCAGGATACTTGACCAGATCGCTTCAAACGCGATCTGAACGTTGGGGATAAATTTTTATCCCCCCAGGGCGTCCGGAACCCTTTCGGGGCGCCCCGACCAAGGTTATAAATATAGCCTTGGTCCAGAAGCTTTTCAACGAACTCTGAATTGTAATTCCAACGCTTGTAAGCTTTAGTCTAGAGTTAAGCTTCTATTTTCTGTGCTTCAACGTTGTACGAGGCTTCTCCGCCTGAAGGAGTTTTTAGTAAGCTTAATCTTCCTTGGATTAACAACCACATCGGTTGTAACCAAGTAAATCCTTGTGCCTTGTTTTTTTTTTATGCTTTTAATTTAACAACTTACTTTATATATACAAGTGTTAGCTTAAAGAGTTTGAGGAAGGGTTGTTTTGCTTTTTATTTTACAGGACTATCCAATAACCCCCTTCTAGTCGGCCGCAACGGTCCTACAAGTGGTATCAGAGCCGAGCCGGTTCAGGAGGACTAACCGCCGAACAAAGCAATGAAGTGATGGCCAGAGTCTACGGCTACCCACCTACATTCGAGGGGGAGTTTTCCGTTTGGAAGCAAAAAATGGAGGTATACCTTAACTCAGACTTTGGTATTTCTTTAATATTAAAATTTGGTTATGAAGAACCGAAGAACACGAACGGAGAAAGAGTCGATCTACGCCTCTGGACCAGCAAACAACGTAACGAATCGATGGCAAACAAACAAGCAGAATTTCATCTTCTAACCGTGATACCAAATGAAGATCTTGACAGAATCGACGAATACAACAGCGCAAAAGAACTTTGGGAAAAGTTCTTGAAACTCTATGAAGAACCTTTGGAAGCCGACGACTCAATAGACACCGAGCCACCGACAGAACAGTCCGAAACCGAAGAAATTACCGAGACAACAATCATAACGGAAGACCCACCTACAGATGAAGAAAGCTCAACCGAGACAAGCATCGAGAAAGGGGAAAAGTCTTTAGAAGAAAGCAATTCAACAGGGGGAGAATCAACAGTTTATAAGGTAAGTCAGGTATGGTCTCCACCTTCTAAACATTTAGTTAAGTCAATCAAAATGTCACCGAAAGAATCTGGCGAATCAAAAATTCAATCATCGAAAAATATTTTCGGTTTACCAATATTATCGAAAGAATTTATCGAATTACAAAATGTTTTGACGAAAGATTCTTGCGAATTACAAATTATTTTGTCAAAAGAATTTTTCAAATCAGAAATATTGCCAAAAGATTCTTGCAAGTTACAAAATATTTTGTTGAATGAATCTGGAAAATTAGACAAATTGTCAAATGAATTTTTACCAATTATTTTGTCAATACAATTTCTTGCATGTTTAGTATTTGTTGCTTTAAAGCTGAAAGAAATAGCCTGTCAATTAAAGTATCTCGACAAACTATTAATAGATATTAACATGATACAATTCTTAACATGTTCAAATTTTCTTACTTCAAATTTGAGAAATTGTAATAAGTTAAAATGGAAATTTAAAACCTTCTGATAAAGGCAAAAAAAAAATGATGAAATAAAATTAAAAATACATAGAATTTTTTTTATTTCTACATGTTCCAATTTTTTTTATGCATAAAGTTTTCTATTGAGAAAATTCTTAATTTTCATGATGAAAACTTAGAAATTTTCCAAAAGTCATTTTTAACTTAGAAATTTTCTCTGATATTTTGAGATTGCTTTTGTAAAATTTATTACAAAATTTTTAAAGTTCTCAAAATTTTCTAAAAGTTATTAATGACTTAGAAATTTTTTTAGAAATTTTCCCTGACTTAGAAATATTGTCTAGAAAATCAGTGAAATAGATCTTTATAAAGTTTCTAATTGTCAAACCTTAGATTTTCTTTCAACCCCAATTTTTTATGTGATCAAAGGGGGAGAAGAAAAAGTACAAGTCTAGGTAGAGGTAGAAATTGAAAAATTAAAATTGGAATTTAATTTTTTTTTTCTATCTTGTTGCACGTGATTGAAATATTAAAATGTTTAATTTTTCATATCTATTTTATCCCTAGCTTAACTTGGGTTGATCACATCAAAAAGGGAGAGATTGTTGGAACCCCAAGGTTGTTTTGGTGTGATCAACAAGATAAGTTAGATCCTGTGTTGTTTTAACCTTGTGTCTAAGTGTGCAGGAGCTTAGGAGCACAGGTACTCGAGCGGAAGACGCAGCTAGCGAGAAGGATGGCACGCGGTGCGTCCGAGGGACAAGGTGCTGCGGAAGAGTACCCTGGTGAACGAGAAGGAAGCGTTCGGTGGTTCTAAGGGATGAAAGCCGGAGCGGAAGATTGCTCGGGGAGCAAGAGACGCAGCTAACGAGAAGGTCGGCACGGGGTGCGACCGAGGGACGAAGACTGCGGATGAGTACGCTGGTGGATGAGAAGGAAACATGTGGCGACTCTGAGGGACGATAAGCCGGAGCGGAAGGCTGCTCCAGAAGACCGGAACTTGGGTTCAGGTGAGCCCTTTTCCGGATGGCAGAGATCACCCAAGCAAGCGGATCCGGAGGGGAAGAACCGGACCGAGGCGGGATTGAACCAGAGAAGAGGTCCCGGAAGAAAAAGTCAACATCTGTTGACTTTGGGCTCCGGGGAGCCCAGAGCAGTCCGGGCGGAGCAGCCGGGGGCGCCCGAAATGGCTCCGGGCGGAGCAGCTGGCGCGCCCGAAATGGCTCCGGGCGGAGCAGCCGGGGGCGCCCGAAATGGCTCCGGGCGCCCGGACCAGGATACTTGACCAGATCGCATCAAACGCTATCTGAACGTTCGGCATAAAATTTTATCCCCCCCCCCCAGGGCGCCCGGAACCCCTTCGGGGCGCCCCTGTAACGTCCCACCTCTCCTGCTAAGGTGACGGGGGTTACTTGGACTTACATACTTACTTAATACAGCGGAAGTCTTACTTAGAGAATCTAAATACTTTTCCTTACTTTAAAATCACCATGGACACATATAATCACATAGCATACTTAACATGAATTTTTGAATCATAATACTTAAACACATAACTAATGTCATGGAGTCATAATGTAATAACATAAACATGACATATTTCTTATTAAACAAAAGCAGGTCTTTCCCTTTAGCCAAGCCACTACCACACACATCCTTCTAGCCCCTCCTGCTGCTCCCCTAGTACATCCATTCCTTGCCTTTATCTGTGGTACAAGAAAGTAAGCTGTGAGCACTCATGGCTCAGTAAGTTCCTTTCCTACTCACAAAAATCGCATAGCATATCAAAATCATAAGTCATAATGCATGGAACCAAATCTATCATATCAAGCAACATATCATGGCATATCGTAACATAATCATCATAAAGTATCATGTCATAATATAACATGATCATCAAATGTATCCTGATATAGCATAACATCATCATAAATATCATGGCATAATCATAAAGTATATGCAAGGTGAATTCCTAATCATGTATCATGAAACATATGCAACATGTCTTTTGAAAACTTATAATATACATACTTAAACATAATCTCAACATGATTAGGGCCCCGGCTTGTACCACATACATAAATGCGCCGTCCTATGTAGGTCCAAGGTAGCAAGTCTTGAACCCTACAAGGCATACATACTAGGCCCGTTTCTTAGTCCATCGACCTAGGGACACTTAGGAGCTCATCCCTAACGAGGCCCGTTTCTTAGTCCATCGACCCCGGGGCGCTTATGGAGCCCACCCTTGGTACAAGCCATACATAAAGTAAAGTACCATGTCATACCTATCATAGTTCTTATCATTTCATGCATATCATATTTCTTAACATATCATAAAATATGCATATTTGGGCACACAGCACATGCATGGATCATAAGCATACATAATGAGCATGTCATTTATCATATCATAAAGCATGCATATTTGGGCACACAGCACATGCATGGATCATAAGCATACATAATGAACATGTCATTTATCATATCATAAAGCATGCATAATTTGGGCACATAGCACATCATAAGGGACTTTATCATACATGGGTCATAAGTATGCATAAATGAGCATATCACCTATCATAGAAAGTCATAATCATACATGAAATCATTAAATAACATCTCTTAATTCATAACATAGCATGTGAGGCACATCTAGGTCACTAAACCTATTATGGCCGAAAGTTCAATAGTAGGGACATGAACTCTAGACAACATACAAACATAATAATATCATGATAACTTCACATCCTATCATAAGAAAGATCATAAGCATGTTAACCTAAATTTTTAAGCCCTCCTAGGTTTCAAATTCTTTCATGGTCGAAACCTTCATGAAGAGCAAACAAGTTCTAAACAACATGCAAACATGTAAACCCTAAACTCATATCATATCATATTTCATAAGGAACAACTTGAGCATGTTTAGTTGGGGTTCTAAGTTCCCTAAGCTTCTAACCTTATCATGGCTGAACCCTAGCAAGCCTTATTCTAGGTTACATGTAGCATGAAAGTGTTGAACCTTAAGCCAATATCCTACACATTTCATAAGGAACATCATAAGCACATTTGGTTCAAGTTCCAAACTTCCTAAGCCCCTTAAACTAAGGTGGCCGAAACATGTTAAGCATGGAAACTAGGTTTCTAGTAGCATAAGAGCATGGAACTACAACCACATTTCATAGCATTCATCACAAAAAACATCATGAGCCTATCTAAGTTGGAGTTTCCCTAGACTTTTAGACCAATAGTGGCCGAAACATGTTAAGCATGGAAACTAGGTTTCTAGTGGCATAAAAGCATGGAAACCACAACCACTTTTCATAGCATTTATCACAAGAAACATCATGTGCATATCTAAGTTGGGTTCTAAGTTTCCCGAGGCCTTTAGACCATTAGTGGACGAAACATGTTAAGCATAGAATTGTTTTTCATGTGGCTTAAAAGCATGGAAACCCTACACAATTTTCATGGCATCATTACAAGAAACAACATGAGTAAACTTAGTTTAAAAATCTAAGCATCCTAGCCCTAAAACTTAGTGTGGCCGAAAGTTACATGTAACCAAATTTCTATGTAACAAGCAACCATAGGAACATCAAACTAGTTTCATAATATTTCATCAAGAAGGTCATGAGCATCTTAGACTTGGTTTAAACTTTCCTAGGCCTCAAATCTCAACATGGCCGAATCTTCATAAGCATGAAATAGAATTCAAAACCAACATATAATCATGGCATAACATTTTAGCTTCATATCTTATCTTAGGAAAAATCATGGCATGCTTAGTTTTAGGTTTAAAGCTCTCCTAGGCCTTTTTTTCTTCCATGGCCGAATATTCATGAGCATAAAATGGATTTTCAATCAACATACAAGTAAGAGAAAAAGTTAACAACAACATTATCATAGGGTACATAACACAAGAACAAGGGAGCATGTTTAGTTTGAGTCTTTAGCTTACATAGTCCTCTTGTTCATGCTTGGCCGAGAGTCTAAGGTTCATGGATCTAAATTCTAATTAACCATTCTAGTAAGAAAACATTAGATTAACCTCCTACATAAGATACATGTCATAAGAAAAATAATAAGCATATCTAGTTTAAAATTTCTTAGACTCTTCCTTTTGTCTTGGCCGAAATTTCCATAAAGCAACCCTAAGTTTTTTAGCAATCTATCTTCATGGAAAATCATATGAGCTATTGTACCACAGGTGAGGGGAAGCTTACATAGTGTTCACTTGTTAATCCTTAAGGAAATGGTACCCTTGGTGAAGAGGAAGAAGAGAGCTTCTTCTTTTAGCACTCCTTTTTGGTTTCTCTTGCTTGGAAGGGTACACCTTGAAGGCTCCTTCTTGAAATTTAGTTTTCTCTTAGGGAGAAAACCTAAGCTTGGCTTGTGGAGATGAGGGATGAGAGCTCTAGTTTCGGCAATGGTGAGGAAGAAGGAAGAAAATGAAATCCTTTTCTTTCTTTCCTTTTTATGCTAAGTGGTTGGAAGAGACAAAGATGAACTTTGCTTCCCTTTCTCCTTAATTCATGTATATACTCTTTTCTAATGAGAATATGTCCTCATTCATCTCCCTTAATTCTTCTCATCCTTACTCTCTTTAATCCCCACGAAAATAGAGAGAAAAAAAAAGAAAAGACAACTTGTCTTTTGCTTACTCCTTTTCTTAACCAAGAGGTAAACAAGAGGAAGAAAGCTCCTTGATTTTTCTCTTGTTCCCTCACTTAATTATATCCCCACTTTTAACTACAATTCCCATCATTTGCCATTCATATGTTATTCATTATCCTAGTGGTTATCATACATAATTTCATTTCTATCCTTTGTGAGAGGTTCAAGGTTCAAACCTTCACCTCTTCTTATTATTTCTCTTATTTTTTTTCTTTTGATTCTTCTTACTCTTATGCTCTAAAGCAAATAACACCCATATATTTATCTTATAATTTTGTGGGTGTTACATCCCCGACCAAGGCTATAAATATAGCCTTGGTCCAGAAGCTTTTCAATGAACTCTGAATTGTAATTCTAACGCTTGTAAGCTTTAGTCTAGAGTTGAGCTTCTGTTTTCTGTGCTTCAATGTTGTACGAGGCTTCTCCGCCTGAAGGAGTTTTTAGTGAGCTTAATCTTCCTTGGATTAACAACCACATCGGTTGTAACCATGTAAATCATTATGCCTCGCTTTTTCTTTATGCTTTTAATTTATCAGCTTACTTTATATATACAAGTGTTAGCTTAAAGAGTTCGAGGAAGGGTTGTTTTGTTTTTTATTTTACAGGACTATCCAACAATCCCCTTCTAGCCGGCCGCAATAGTCCTACAAATTATTGGATCAAAAGCGTTAGAGGGGTTGAATAGCGATCGTGGCTTTCACTTTTGTTTCGAAAAACTTTCGAGTAAACGCAGCGGAAAAGTAAACAATGCAAGCGCAAACACCAAGTATTTTTTACTTGGTTCAGAGCCTGGGGCGACTCCTACTCCAAGGCCCACACATAAGAGTTCTTTCGATAGACAATTACTAATCAATTCGGAATAGTACAAAGAATTACAATTGTAGTACAATAGCTTTTGAAATAAATAGAATACCAACAGCTCTTGTGAGGAATTCTTCTAGAAGGATCATCGTCGGAGCTTTCGAGCCTCATGGAAGCATTTTCTGAGCAACTCGAAGAAGTAGAAGTTGTTCATTGAGTTATTGTGCAGCTTCTGGTCGAGGCACCTAATATAGGCTGTTTCGGGCGCCTAGAACCCCTCTAGGAGCCTGGACCACGTGGCTCGGCCACTCCGCGCATGCCACGTCAGCTTCCTGATAAGCTTTGGGTTTCGGGCGCCCAGACCGACTCTGGGCGCTCGGACCAGCTCGGAGCGCCCGGATCAGTTTTGGGCTCCCGGACCTCATGCGCCCGGATCCGTTCCGGGCTCCTGGACCTACTTTCTCCAGCAACATTATTTTCTGCAAAATCAAATTAGTTCAGGCATAAAACAATATATAATATGAGAAATGCGACAGCCTCCAACTGTCTGGTTCCGACTTTAAGTTTCGTAGAAACTCTAGATCGAACCGACACTTAATGTTCCCTCACCAGGGAACGCGTCCTCACCTACTCCACTTAGGAGAGTATACCTGTTGCCAGTTGATCCTCCAGACCAACTAGACTTTTGCCCGTGCTCGAGACTTCCGGTCTTCATGCTGGGCGTCCGCTCCACGATCCGTCCAGACTTCCACCTGGTTCACGACACCAGGATTTCAACCTAAAGTCCCCGACTCTAGGATTTTCGCCCAAAGCCTTCGACCCACCAAGACTTTCCTCCTAGGGTTACAGGTGGTTATAGGTACTTCATTACATTTACTGATGACTTCAGTTGATATGGTTATGTGTACCTGATGACACATAAGTCAGAATCCTTTGAAAAGTTTAAAGAATTCAAGAATGAAGTACAAAACTAGCTTGGCAAAAGTATTAATATACTTCGATCAGATCGAGGTGGTGAATGTTGGGTTTTTCGGGTCGCGAAAACCGCTTTTCGCGTCGCGGAAACCCCGAATCACCCAAGGCCAACGGATCCGTGCAAGGAAAAACCGAACGAAAAATATGAGTACGTGTTTCAAAGACTCTAGATCTACACTAGATGAGAGTTATACCTTCGAAGCGAGCCCTTTCGCGTTCCCGCTCGTCCAAGGAATTGCCGGATCTCTAGAGTAGCAAAATAGATACTCCTCTAGAAGTATCCACACGAACACGTAGGTGGAGAAAACACACAAAAGGTGTGCTAGCACCTTGTGTGGTCACGGCAAGAGGAGGAGAGGGAGAGAGCTCTCTTGAGGAAGAAGAAGAAGAAGTAATGCCTTGAATAAAATCAAATTTCATTCACCACCTTTGTGTGGCTGGCCACTCCATGGAGTGTAACTCCCATTCCACATTAATCACAATTAATGTGAAGCCATTAAGAGGTGTTGTGTAACTCCTATGATGTGGCACATCATGAAGATGTGGACCATTACCATTGGTCCACATCTTGCCACCTCACAATGATGTGGCAAATAAGTAACCTCCACTCATTTAATGTGGTCAACCCACATTAAATGCAATGGAGGCTTGTAACCTCCATGAGGTGGCAAAGCAAGATGATCTGGAACAACACTATTGGTCCACATCTTGCCACCTCACTCATGATGTGGCAAAGAGTCAAGTCAAACTTGACTCTTCCTCTTCCTCTCTAGTCAAGTCAAACTTGACTCAATCTCTCTCATGGTTGATCTAATCTAACCATTTGATTCAAGCCAACTTAATATAATGAATCTAATTCATTAAATTAAATTGATCTAATGAGTCATAATCTAAATTAGACTCATTAAATACATGAATCAACTTGAGTCTAACTCAATTAGCCCAATTTGGATTACTCTTAATCCAATTTGATTCATCAAATGAATCTAATCCTCTTGGTTCATCGTATGAACCAAATCTCCATCTAATTGTCCTTAGTGTGTGACCCTATAGGTTCTTGTAACGTTGGCAATGCCCCTAAACTCATTTAGGAGCATAAGTAATGAGCGGTATCTAGCAACATATCATTACTACCCAAGTTACAAGAATGTTGAGATCCAACATCACCTTGTGACTACTAATTGTGACTCCTCACAATATGTGATATTGTCCTTCTACCTAGACATCTAGATTGATCAATATGAGGCATAGACCATGTCATCCTCTAATCAATCTAAATCTTGAACTCCAAGTAGACTCACTCGATCAAATGAGCTCAACATCTAATGTTGACTCATTTGGGCATGGCCATGCACTTCGTGGTCTAACTCTATCAAGAATATTGATGTCGCTCCCGTCATATGAGAGGGATAGATCCCATCTACATCACTCACATCCTCTGCATAATTTGTTACATACCCAGTAATCGCCTTTATAGTCCACCCTGTTACGGGTGACGTTTGACGAAACCAAAGTACATAACTCCTTATGTAGGGATCCATGGTGACTTCAGGTCAAAGGACTAATAGTCATACTAATAGCCACATGAGAAAGTATATGACACTCATATAACGATCCATGATACTTTCTCATGGCGGGTCATTCAGTATACATTCTCGAATGTATACCCATGTGTCAGCTTGATATCTCTATATCCATGACTTGTGAGATCAAGTCATCGAGCTGACCTACATGCTAGTCTTATTGCATTAACATTGTCCCTGAATGTTATTACTCGACTAGGAATGATTTAGAGTAGTGTTCCCTATATCATCTCACTATCGATTCAACTAATCGATTGATATAGGTATGAACCTTCTACTCAAAAACGCTATTATACTTAGTCTATTTGGCACCAATACAAATAAGTATAATAACCAAACAAATGCCTTTATTAATATACAAGAATATGATACAATGAGTCCATACAATCAGCAAATGATTGGCTCTAGGGCTCTAACTAACAATCTCCCACTAGCACTAGTGCCAATCAGTATAGGCTCTAAGGCCTTATGACCTAGTGTGACCATCATGCTTTCTCTGTGCCAAAGCCTTCGTCAAGGGATCTGCGATGTTGGCCTCTGTAGGTACTCTGCAAATCTTCACATCTCCTCTATCGATAATCTCTCGAATGAGATGGAAGCGCCGTAGTATGTGCTTGGTCCGCTGGTGTGAGTGAGGTTCCATCGCCTGTGCTATAGCTCCATTGTTGTCACAATAGAGCTCAACTGGGTCAGCGATGCTAGGAACCACCCCACGTTCAGTGATGAACTTGCGGATCCAAACTGCCTCCTTTGCTGCCTCTGATGCAGCAACATACTCGGCCTCTGTAGAATCAACTCATCGTGTGCTTGAACTCTTCCACTCACCACCACCATTTAAGCAAAACACGAACCCTGACTGCGATCGGTAATCATCCTGATCGGTCTGGAAGTTGGCATCACTGTAACCCTTTACAGTTAGCTCATCATTGCCTCCATATATCAAGAAATATTCTTTAGTCCTTCTTAAGTACTTAAAAATATTCTTGACCGCTATCCAGTGACTTTCACCTGGATCAGACTGGTATCTGCTCGTCATGCTCAAATCATACGAGACATCAGGTCGAGTACATAGCATGGCGTACATGATCGATCCTATGGCTGAGGTATAAGGGATCTGATCCATGCGATCTCTCTCCTCTCTAGAAGAGGGACCTTGAGTCTTCGAAAGACTCACGCCATGTGACATCGGCAAAAATCCCTTCTTGGAATTCTGCATGGCAAACCGAAGGAGTACCTTGTCAATGTATGTACTCTGACTTAGGCCAAGCAATCTCTTAGATCTATCTCTATAGATCTGTATCCCTAGAATGCGGGATGCCTCACCTAAGTCCTTCATTGAGAAGCAACTCCCTAGCCAGGTCTTGACAGACTGAAGCATAGGGATGTCCTTCCGAATGAGCAGTATGCCATCCACATACAATATGAGGAAGACAACTATGTCCCTTACAACCTTCTTGTAGATACAAGGCTCATCTTCATTCTTGATGAAACCAAACTGTTTGATCGCATCATCGAATCGAAGATTCTAGCTCCGAGAAGCTTGCTTTAGTCAATAAATGGACCTATGCAGCTTGCATACTCTGCTAGTATGTTGTGGATCTACAAAACCCTCAGGTTGTGTTATGTACACATCCTCGAGTAGGTTTCCATTCAGAAACGCGGTTTTGACATCCATCTGCCATATCTCATAGTCATGGTAGGCTGTAATAGCAAGCATGATCCGAATGGACTTAAACATCGCCACTGGAGAAAAGGTTTCATCATTGTCAATACCATGAATCTGCTTGAAACCTTTAGCTGCCAAGCGACCCTTATAGATAAGTCCATCCATGTCAGTCTTTCTCTTAAAGACCCACTTGCACCCAATGAGTTTTACCCCTTCAGGTGGATCAACCAAAGTCCATACTTGGTTGGTGTACATGGATTCCATCTCGGATCTCATGGCTTCTAGCCATTTCTCGGAATCTGGTCTCATCACAGCTTCCTAATAGGTGGTAGGCTCATCCTCTATGAGTACAACGTCATCATGGTCAGACAAGAGAAATGAGTATCTCTTAGGCTGATGACGTACCCTATCAGACCTGCGAAGAGGTATGTCTACTTGAACCGGTTGTTGTTCCTCAACTCCTTGTGGAACAACATCATCCACAACACTTTGTGGTTCCAGTTCAATTTCCATCGAGGCATCAGTGCTATTATTCGCATCTTGAACTTATTCAAGATCGAACGTGCTCCCACTAGTCTTTCTAGAAACAAAGTCCCTTTCTAGAAAGACCCCAGTCTTTGCCACAACCACCTTGTGCTGACTGGGAATGTAGAAGTAATATCCCTTAGTTTCCTTGGGATATCCGATAAAATAGCACTTGTCAGATTTGAGTCCTAACTTGTCTGAGACTTGACGTCGAATGTAAGCCTCACAACTCCAAATCCTCATGAAAGACACCTGGGCATCTCTCCCAGTCCATATCCTATATGGTGTCTTTATCACGGCCTTGGATGGAACTCGATTGAGTATAAAAGTTGCCGTGTCTAGAGCATAGCCCCAAAGGAATGTCGGAAGATCTGTGTGACTCATCATAGACCGTACCATATCTAATAGGGTACGATTCCTCCTTTCGGATACACCATTCCACTGTGGTGTTCCAGGAGGAGTGAGTTGGGATAGAATCCCACACTCAGCTAGATAGTCACGGAACTCATGGCTAAGGTATTCTCCACCTCGATCTGATCGAAGTATCTTAATACTCTTGCCAAGCTGGTTCTGTACTTCATTCTTGAATTCCTTGAACTTTTCAAAGGATTCAGACTTATGTGTCATCAAGTACACATAACCATATCTACTGAAGTCATCAGTAAATGTGATGAAGTATCTATAACCGCCTCTAGCAGCGACATTGAAAGGGCCACATACATCACTATGTATGAGTCCTAACAAATCAGTCGCTCTCTCGCTGTGTCCACTAAAGGGAGTCTTGGTCATCTTGCCTCGTAGGCATGACTCGCATATCTCATATGATTCAAAATCAAATGAGTCCAGCAAACCATCCTTATGGAGCTGGGATAAGCGCTTGTCATTTATATGACCTAAGCGACAGTGCCAGAGATAGGTTTGGTTCATGTCATTAGACTTGAACCTCTTGGTATTTACGTTATAGATAGGGCTCTCGAGGTCTAGAATATAGAGTCCGTTTATCAGAGGTGCACTGCAATAGAACATATCGTTTAAATAGACAGAACAATATTTGTTCTTTATTATAAACGAAAATCCTTTCTTGTCCAAACAAGAAACTGAAATTATGTTCTTAGTCAAGGCAGGCACATAACAACAATCATCTAATTCTAGTACAAGCCCAGAGGGAAGAGATAGATGATAAGTTCCTACAGCAATAGCAACAACTCGTGCTCCATTGCCTACTCGTAGGTCTATCTCACCCTTCGTCAATGCCCTGCTATTTCTCAGCGCTTGTTCATTAGTACAAATGTGCGAAGCACATCCAGTATCTAATACCCACGATGAAGAAATAGAGAGGTTGACTTCTATAACATGTATACCTGAAGTAGAAATCTTATTTCTCTTCTTCTTATGATCTTCCAGGTATTCTTTGGAGTTCCTATTCCAGTGCCTTGCTTGTCCTTAATATAGGTGACAAAGATGTTCAACCATATCATAAGCACCCATCAACTCATGTTGCTTCTGAAGCTCAGAGTTCATGGTCGCGAGCATAAGACAGGACACATCTAATGCGTCATCTTGATGCTTCTTGTAAGCATCTTGGTCTGCTCGCGTGGCAGTGGTAGGAGGAGCCTTCGGAATGGGCTTCTCCAGAACGTACAGTTTACGTTCCTGAGTGAGAACTATTCTCAGATTCCTATACCAGTCCAGGAAATTTGCTCCGTTGAGCTTGTCCTTCTTAAGGACAGAACGCAGAGAGAAGATGTTCGTATTCGACGTCATGGTTATCTACAACAGAAAATTTGCAGAAATAAATATCATATTCTTTTAAAATCATTTAATTAGGCCTTTAATTAAATGATGCTCCCACTGAATTCTATAATTCTTGTGGGACAAGATCCACATCATACTAACCCTTGAGTTAGCTTTGGCTAATATGCCCAAGGCTTAGTATGATCGGTAGGTAACGATTACCAATTACATCTCTATGCAACTCTTGTTTATAAAATCAATATCCGCATTTATATTAAAACTCGAGTTAGCTTTGGCTAATACGCCCGAGAGTTAATATAGATGTGATTTTGACCTATCTTTTCCAACCGTTGGAATAATGCCTATAGTTGACTCGATCTAACCGAGCAACTAGGAATACTCAATCTAATTGAGTTTGTATTCACCCATGCGTTGATAGGCGGGACCAAGATTGTCCCTCCGTACCCTACCAAGATAATATGTATTGCTCTGCTTTGGCAGATTCAACAATACATGTGATCGAGGTAGTGATAGGTATCACGGCACGGTTAGGCATTTAGAGTTGGTTCGATCGAGATCTAATCTAATCGAAAAGGATGCATCTTGTGCACGACTTAGATCTAATCTAATCGCAAGGGTGCATCATGTGCACGATTTAGATCTAATCTAATCGTAAGGCACTAATTAATTAATTACTTATTAAACATGCATCATATATATAAGCAATTAACTAATTAATCTATTTGTGATTTAGTCATGGCCCTACTACGATCTTCTCAAGCCAATGAGAAGATCGAATGGTCAACCTAGGGTCAACAGCTTCTCCAAGCTCCTCCCTTTGACCACCTTGTGTTGCTCGTGCCCGCCTCGGAACTCCGTCTCGTGTGGACCCTCCACCGCTCCAATTTGTACATTACAATTTGAAACTCGAGTTACATTCGAGTCTAAATCTAATTTACAACAAGAATATAAGAGAAGGCACGACGCGCAGGTCGCGAATATAATACAACACTCGCAAACACATAACGGCACGCAAGCCGTATTATGAATTACAACACAATCCAATCACATTGGGTTTTGGGCCATGACTATCACAAAATTAATATATAATTCAAAATTATATATTTTCATAATTTTTTGTAATTTTAAAATTAATTTTACAATTTTTACGAGTAAAATTTTCCGGCGGTCCCGTTTAGTGGTTTCGGGCGCAATCGCGGAACGGATCCCCTTGCGGGGCCAGGGGCAGCGCCCCTACCCGCGATGTAACCATCGCGAGGGTTCCTTTACGATCCAACAGCACCTAAACTCGCTGTCCCAAAACGATTTGGGTCGAGACATTACCGTTTCGGAAAAATCTTCCCGGCAGGTTCGTTTTTAGCGATTTCGGGTGCAATCGCGGAGCAAATCCCCTTGCGGGGTTAGGGGTAGTACCCCTACCCACGATATAACCATCGTGAGTTGCTCCTTTGCGATCTAATGGTACCCAAGCCTGCTGTCCCAAACGGATTTGGGGCAAAACGAAGCCGTTTTGGAAAAATCTTTCCGGTAGCCGAAGCCTACAAGTGCCGAGACACTTGTGCTTCGCTTCTACGGAAAAATTACCCATAAAAACTATAATAATCATAATTTTACAGAAAATTACAAAAACTTTAGTTTTCATAAAACCAAAAATCAAACTCGTACAAGCCTTGCACGTGGCTCTGATACCACTGTTGGGTTTTTCGGGCTGCGAAAACCGCTTTTCGCGTCGCGGAAACCCCGAATCACCCAAGGCCAACGGATCCGTGCAAGGAAAAACCGAACGAAAAATACGACTATGAGTTTCAAAGACTCTAGATCTACACTAGATGAGAGTTATACCTTCGAAGCGAGCCCTTTCGCGTTTCCGCTCGTCCAAGGAATTGCCGGATCTTTAGAGTATCAAAATAGATACTCCTCTAGAAGTATCCACACGAACACGTAGGTGGAGAAAACACACAAAAGGTGTGCTAGCACCTTGTGTGGTCACGGCAAGAGGAGGAGAGGGAGAGAGCTCTCTTGAGGAAGAAGAAGAAGAAGTAATGCCTTGAATAAAATCAAATTTCATTCACCACCTTTGTGTGGTCGGCCACTCCATGGAGTGTAACTCCCATTCCACATTAATCACAATTAATGTGAAGCCATTAAGAGGTGTTGTGTAACTCCTATGATGTGGCACATCATAAAGATGTGGACCATTACCATTGGTCCACATCTTGCCACCTCACAATGATGTGGCAAATGAGTAACCTCCACTCATTTAATGTGGTCAACCCACATTAAATGCAATGGAGGCTTGTAACCTCCATGAGGTGGCAAAGCAAGATGATGTGGAACAACACTATTGGTCCACATCTTGCCACCTCACTCATGATGTGGCAAAGAGTCAAGTCAAACTTGACTCTTCCTCTTCCTCTCTAGTCAAGTCAAACTTGACTCAATCTCTCTCATGGTTGATCTAATCTAACCATTTGATTCAAGCCAACTTAATATAATGAATCTAATTCATTAAATTAAATTGATCTAATGAGTCATAATCTAAATTAGACTCATTAAATACATGAATCAACTTGAGTCTAACTCAATTAGCCCAATTTGGATTACTCTTAATCCAATTTGATTCATCAAATGAATCTAATCCTCTTGGTTCATCGTATGAACCAAATCTCCATCTAATTGTCCTTAGTGTGTGACCCTATAGGTTCTTGTAACGTTGGCAATGCCCCTAAACTCATTTAGGAGCATAAGTAATGAGCGGTATCTAGCAACATATCATTACTACCCAAGTTACAAGAATGTTGAGATCCAACATCACCTTGTGACTACTAATTGTGACTCCTCACAATATGTGATATTGTCCTTCTATCCTAGACATCTAGATTGATCAATATGAGGCATAGACCGTGTCATCCTTTAATCAATCTAAATCTTGAACTCCAAGTAGACTCACTCGATCAAATGAGCTCAACATCTAATGTTGACTCATTTGGGCATGGCCATGCACTTCGTGGTCTAACTCTATCAAGAATATTGATGTCGCTCCCGTCATATGAGAGGGATAGATCCCATCTACATCACTCACATCCCTCTGCATAATTTGTTACATACCCAGTAATCGCCTTTATAGTCCACCCTATTACGGTGACGTTTGACGAAACCAAAGTACATAACTCCTTATGTAGGGATCCATGGTGACTTCAGGTCAAAGGACTAATAGTCATACTAATAGCCACATGAGAAAGTATATGACACTCATATAACGATCCATGATACTTTCTCATGGCGGGTCATTCAGTATACATTCTCTAATGTATACCCATGTGTCAGCTTGATATCTCTATATCCATGACTTGTGAGATCAAGTCATTGAGCTGACCTACATGCTAGTCTTATTGCATTAACATTGTCCTTGAATGTTATTACTCGACTAGGAATGATTTAGAGTAGTGTTCCCTATATCATCTCACTATCGATTCAACTAATCGATTGATATAGGTATGAACCTTCTACTCAAGGACGCTATTATACTTAGTCTATTTGGCACTAATACAAATAAGTATAATAACCAAACAAATGCTTTTATTAATATACAAGAATATGATACAATGAGTCCATACAATCATCAAATGATTGGCTCTAGGGCTCTAACTAACAGTGAATACCTTAGCCATGAGTTTCGTGACTATCTAGCTGAGTGTGAGATTCTATCTCAACTCACTCCTCCTGGAACACCACAGTGGAATGGTGTATCCGAAAGGAGGAATCGTACCTTATTAGATATGGTATGATCTATGATGAGTCACACAGATCTTTCTATATATCTTTGGGGCTATGCTCTAGATACAGCAGCCTTCATTCTCAACCGAGTTCCATCTAAGGTTGTAATAAAGACACCATATAGGATATGGACTGGGAGAGATACCCAGGTGTCTTTTATGAGGATTTGGGGTTGTGAGGCTTACGTTAGACGTCAAGTCTCGGACAAATTGGGACCCAAATCTGACAAGTGCTATTTCATTGGATATCCCAAGGAAACGAAAGGATATTACTTCTACATTCCCAGTCAACACAAGGTAGTTGTGGCTAAGACTGGGGTATTTCTAGAAAGGGACTTTGTTTCTAAAAAGACTAGTGGGAGTACGTTCGATCTTGAAGAAGTTCAAGATGTGGACCATAGTACTGAAGCCTCGATGGAAGTTGAACTGGAACCACAAAGTGTTGTGGATGATGTTATTCCACAAGAAGTTGAGGAACCACAACTAGTTCAAGTAGACCTACCTCTTCACAGATCTCATAGGGTACGTCGTCAGCCTGAGTGTAACAACCCAATTTTCCCTATTTCAAGTTCTAAAAGTCCATAAAAATATTGGTAAATACCTTTAAAATATTCTAGCGATTTTTAGGGATTTTTAGAGTATTTTTACGCAATTTTTGGAGGT
Organism: Zingiber officinale; assembly: GCF_018446385.1. Classification (NCBI taxonomy): domain Eukaryota; kingdom Viridiplantae; phylum Streptophyta; class Magnoliopsida; order Zingiberales; family Zingiberaceae; genus Zingiber; species Zingiber officinale. The sequence continues at coordinate 43,185,838 of NC_055994.1, forward strand.
CGTTTAGTATGTTTACAAAAAGAAAGAAATTTTGACAAAAATTTGTCAAAACCGAAGCTCGAACCCGTGACCTCCGGCCGAACCAAACCCAACCGGACACAGCAAACCAACTGGGCTGCGCACGCCTTGTTAACCAAGTATGAGGAGAAATAGGTTTAAGTTATAGTAAGGATCAGAAATTAAACCTAGGTTATAAAGGGTTAATTTCTTTCCCCGAGCCCTAATCCCTTTTCTTCTCGTTCCTTTCTCCCGACGCGTGCGACGGCGCTGTGCTTGGGCGAAGACGAAGCCGAGTTAGGGCACTTCCTCCGGCGGCCGGCGAGGGGTTTTTCGGAGAATCCTTCTCATCCTCGTGACCTCCTCGACGTGAAGAGCACGTAGACGCGAAGAAGGCGCGGTGATTTCAAGTCTCGCCGAACCCTAGCAGCCCTCTCCTTCCGGTTGTAAGTCCAAGAAGGCATTGTAAGTACTACTCACCTGCGGTAGGAGTTGTTTCGGGTTCCTTTTTGATTCTCCCTTTGCTTCCGAGGCCTAGCATGAACCCTAGACCTTAGTATGTGGCGGCACAGCAAGTTTGACCTCTCCTTTATACGAGCACAGCATGTTAAGATTGAGAAATCGGGTTCTTTGTTCATTTTGAATTCGAAGCATGTTGTAGAGATTTATGGATCCTTTTAGCTTTCTGCCGTGAGACATAGAGGAAGAATAAGAATGATTAGGTTTAGTTTTTTTGGATAGCATGTTCTGCCATTGCTGGTTGTTTTTATACCATGCAGATTAGAGCATTTCTTGTCATCATTTTCCTGTAAAACTTGAAAGGAACAGCTCTATATTAGTAGGTCTGGTTAGACTTCTTTTGTGTTATCTAGTGGCTTGTTTTCCTTGCTTCGGTTTTGTACAGCATTAGGAATAGCTTCGGTTCCTCTTAGCATGCATTTAGTAGACTTCCTTGTTGTACCATGTTATTTGTAGGTACTTTAGTTTCGTATGGCAGGCAGATTGTATTAAATGATAATGCAGAATTTTATTAGGTTAACAAGTGCAGAATCTTGCTAGTGTACATGTATTCGGGTTTGCTGTGCATCATGTTTTAGTTTTTCAGTAGCATTCTATGCCCTGTTTTTACAGCATGTTTAGAAGTATTGAAGTAGCATTCTTTGCCTATTTTTACAGCATGTTTAGAAGTATTAAAGTAGCATTCTTTGCCTATTTTGTATAGCATGTTTAGAAGATTAAAGTAGCATGTTTTATTCTATTTTTCAGCATGTTTAAAAGCCTTAGAGTAGTCATCCTTGCCATGTACTTACAGCAGGGTTAGCAGCCCTAAAGTATCGTTCTATACTTGTTTTTACAGCATGATTAGAATCATTTCATACTTGATTTTACAGCATGTTTAGAAGCACAAAAATAGCATCCTTTGCCATGTTTTCATCGTATGATTCAAAGGCTTTAAATTGCTTTCTTTGGTTTAGCTTATAGCATGATCAGTAAGCTTTAAGTTACTTGTTTTATTCTATTATATAGCATGGTTAGTTGATTATACACCCATACTTGTTAAGTATATTTAAAGGACTCCCACAATCTTTAATAAAAGATAATAAGAAAGATAAAAAGTAAGTCAAGCAAGAGGCTAGTACCCGACATCCAAGAGCTTGTCGTTAAACAAATCCAGGTGACCATTTCCGAGGTCTTGGCCCTGGTAGACCGAGGTCTGCTCTTTTAGGATTGGTGGCTCGCAACCCCAACCTATTAGGGAACGCGCATGAGATGGTACTAAGCCTGGGCCCAAAGTATAGAAAAGTAAAGAAGTAAAGTGAAGAAAGAAAGAAAGAAGAAGAAAGTAAAAGATAGAAATTAAAAGATTAATTTCTAACACAAGGATACAAGAAATGAAATAAGTTCCAAGCTTAGAATAGATAAGAATGGTTAGTTTCTTTGATTCTAAGTTTACATTGTTAGTTTCTTGTTATCCTGCTTGATACTGAGTATGATTTGTATTCTGTTCATTTTCTGTATACCATGAGCACATGCAGATAGCTTTATTATTATTTCAGTTTCAGCACTTATGCATTTCATTTATGCTTTTCGAGTTTTGTGAGATAGATTAGTACTTACTAAGCGTTTTCGCTTATAGATACTTTTCTTTTTCCTCCTACTGCAGATAAAGGAAAAGCTAAGATATGAAGGGAGGCGACAGGGTGGTGGTGATGATGGATGTGTGTGGTGACTGAACTATGGAGAGATCCAGAGTTCGCTAGCAAATTTTCAGGACCTACCTGTTTAGAGTTTCAGTTTATGTTTTTAGTTTTCTTCTTAAATGCTATTATGAAGTTGAGATTGTAATGAAGTTTAATTCGTATTTGTAGCTTGATATGTCCTACTGTTGGAGTTATGCTTGGTTACTATTGCTAGAATAGCTTTCTTTTAGTTATAGTGTGTATTATTGCTGCGTGGTTGTGAAAATATATGTTCCAGCCGCCTGTGGCTGAGTATAGATTTGGTCACCGGTACAGGGGAGACTCTGTCGAAATTTTTCGGTAGGAATTCCTCTGAACCGTGATAAATCTAACTGACTCTAATAATAGCGTCAGTGACACTAGTAAGTAGAGTATAGATAGGTAATGGTCGCCCTTAGAGAGTAGTAGTAAGAAGGGTGGTCGTTACAGTTGGTATCAGAGCAGTGTTCCATTCTCCAGCATCACACACACATCAGCATCATCCTTGCCGTCTCCAAGTAAGAAAGTATTTAAATCCTTTCTTATTCCTGCTTTTCTTATTATTAACTGCAGTATAGAGTATTTGTTTTTGAATGCTTAAGTAAGATAGAAGTTTGTTTCTCTTTTATTCATATTTAAGTATGATTAGAAGGGTTAAAGTAAGATATCAAGCCTTTACCTTGAATAAATAGATGGCAAGAAGAGGACGTCCCCGTGCTACTCACACTGAGGAACCAACTCAAGAGAATGAAGTGCCTAGAGCAACTGAGCCCAACCTTTCTGAAGTGGTTGCTCAGCTCCAGAGGCAAGTAGCAGAGCAGCAGCAAGTGATTGCCAATCTGATGGCAAACCAGCAAGCAGTTCCTCCCCCTCCTCCAGTTGTCACTGCAGAGACCCCAGTGGTAACTGAGACTCCACCAGCTACTCAGGGAACCGTCACAGCACCCCAGAGACCAGAAGCTTACCTTATACAGTGGCTAAAGCTGAAACCAGAGAGCTTCTCAGGCACGACTGAGCCCTGGGATGCCCAGGCTTGGTTTAAAACACTAGAGAGTACTATGGAGCTTCTTGACTGGCCAGAAGTTGAGAAGGTCAAGTGCGCCTCTTTCTGCCTGTCTGGAGATGCTCGTATGTGGTGGGAGAGGATAAAGACCAAGAGAGCAGCTGATCAGATGAGCTGGGCTGATTTTCAGTCAGAGTTTTATGAAGAGTTCTTTCACCTGCAGATCACCAACAAGCACTACGAGGAGTTTATAGAGTTCAAGCAAGGTGACCTGTCAGTGGAGGAAGCAGCCAAGAAGTTCAACAGGTTAGCTCGTCTCTGTCCAGAGCTAGTGAGTACAGAGAAGGAGCGAGTCAGGCTGATGCTCAGAATGCTGAGACCACAGATAGCACTGAATGTGAGCAGTGGAGCTCATCGGCCCCAGACTGGCGAAGAATTGATCAGTAGAGCATTAATTGCTGAACATTACATGAACAACATCAAGGCACAGCGAGCACAACATAAGCCAGTGAAGACAGAGGACAAGACAGCAGGAAGCCAGAAGTCACAGTCAAGTAAGCAGAACTGGAAAGGCAAAGGTAAAAGGAAGCAGTGGAACACAGGAGGTGGCCAGAAGGGAGGACCAGCAAACAAGCAGACCAAGTTCCCTCCCTGTCCCAAATGCGGGAGAACACACCCAGGAGCCTGCCTTTTGGGTAAAACTGGATGTTACTCCTGTGGTCAGGAAGGACACATGGCTAAAGAGTGTCCTAATAAATTCAAAGCACCTCAGCCACAGCCATTGCAATATGGAGGCCAGCCTGCACAGTTGCACCACATGGGAGCAGCATTAGAGGGACCCTACATCAGTCAAGGAAGGTTAGAAGCCCCACCAGTTCCAGCCTTTGATGGTGCCAGAGTATTCTCCCTCACCAAAGAAGAAGCTGCTAGTGCCTCCACGGTCGTAACAGGTCAAGTAGTTATTTTCCAGCACATAGCTACTGTACTATTTGACACTGGGGCGACCCATTCTTTTGTATCGATACCTTTTGCCAGTAGTTTACAGGTGCCTACAGAATGTATGAACTCCAAGTTCCTGACAACCCTACCTTCTGGGGAAGTCATGGAATCCAATCAGTGGCTTCGAGCTGTACTGGTTAGAATTGCAGGCCGAGAGCTATATGTAAATCTAATAGTCCTCGCCATGCAGGATTTCGATATCATTTTTGGTATGGATTTCCTCAGCAAGTACAGTGCCTCAGTGGACTGCCGCAGAAAGAAAGTAATTTTTAGTCCAGAAGGTGAGCCAACTTTTGAGTTCACAGGAGTGCCAAGGAAGAAGACCCAGAAGCTCCTCTCATCCCTAGCAGCACACCAGATGTTAGCTAAAGGGTGTGCAGGTTTTCTTGCATACATAGTAAAGGCAGAAGAGGAGAAGGGACTCAAGCAGGAGGAGGTCCGGGTAGTATGCGAGTGTCCAGAAGTATTTCCAGAAGAGCTACCTGGACTACCTCCCAACAGAGAGGTGGAATTTGAGATTGAATTGGTTCCTGGAACCGGTCCAATTTCGAAAGCTCCGTATCGCATGTCTCCAGCAGAGCTGAAGGAGTTACAAGAGCAACTACAGGAGTTACTGGACAAAGGCTTCATTCGCCCTAGTCACTCACCTTGGGGAGCTCCTGTGTTGTTTGTCAAGAAGAAAGATGGGACAATGCGGATGTGCATAGACTACAGAGCTTTGAATCGAGTGACAATCAAGAACAAGTACCCCCTTCCCAGGATCGATGACTTATTTGATCAGTTAAGAGGAGCGACGGTGTTCTCAAAGATAGACTTGCGCTCTGGGTACCATCAGCTGAAGGTGAAAGAAAGAGATATACCCAGAACGGCATTCAGAACCAGATATGGACACTACGAGTTTGTAGTTATGCCATTTGGAGTGACCAATGCACCTGCGGTCTTCATGGACCTAATAAACAGAGTGTTCAGAGAATATCTTGACAAATTTGTCATTGTATTCATCGATGACATTCTGGTCTATTCAAGGACCCCAGAGGAGCATGACACGCACTTGAGGATAGTACTGCAGACTCTTCAGCAGAAGCAGCTTTATGCTAAATTCTTAAAGTGCGAGTTCTGGTTAAATCAGGTGGCGTTTTTAGGTCACATTATTTCCAAAGAAGGTATTCAAGTGGATCCAGCTAAAGTGGAAGCAGTCAACAACTGGAGTAGACCCAAGAACGTCAGAGAGATCAGAAGCTTCCTTGGTCTAGCAGGGTACTACAGGAAGTTCGTGGAGGATTTTTCCAAGATAGCTTCTCCGCTAATAGCCCTCACCAGAAAGAACAAGAGATTCGAATGGTCAGATAAATGTGAGCAGAGCTTCCAAGAGCTAAAGAAGAGACTGATCAGTGCTCCCATTCTGACTGTTCCACAGAGCGACAAGAGTTTCGACATCTACAGCGATGCTTCCAAGATAGGTTTAGGAGCTGTACTCATGCAAGAAGGAAAGGTCATAGCTTATGCTTCCAGACAACTCAAAGACTATGAGAAGAACTACCCTACTCATGATCTCGAGCTGGCAGCTGTAGTTTTTACACTTAAACTCTGGCGACATTATTTGTATGGAGTCCAGTGTAGAATTTTCACAGATTATCAGAGTCTTAAGTACTTCTTCACTCAGAAGGACTTAAACATGAGACAGCGTAGGTGGCTGGAATTGGTCAAAGATTACGACTGTGAAATTCTACCACCCAGCAAAGCTAACAAAGTGGCGGATGCACTCAGAAAATCTAGTGCATCACCGATGTCTTTGTCATCACTAGCCCTGCCACTGCGGAAGCAGTTGTCAGATTTTGGGCTTGAAATTATCGAAGGACAGCTCTCTACATTGACCTTAGAGTCTACACTGCTTGTGGAGATACAGAGAAAGCAAAGTGAAGATCCGGACATCCAGAAGATCAAGCAAGGGATACAGAAAGAAGACAACTCAGAGTTTAGAGTGACAGATAGCGGAATTCTTTATCAGGGGAGTCGCATTTGCGTGCCCAATGATGAGGAACTGAGAAAGAAGATCTTAGAGGAAGCTCACAGTACACCATATTCCATGCATCCTGGTTCTTCCAAGATGTACCAAGATGTGAAACAGAGGTTTTGGTGGTCAGGACTCAAAAGAGATGTAGCTAAGTATGTCAGTACCTGCTTGACATGCCAGAGAGTCAAAGCAGAACACCAGAGACCAGGAGGAGTTCTCCAGCCTCTCCCAATACCAGAATGGAAATGGGAAGACATTTCCATGGACTTCATAACAGGTCTCCCAAGAACCACCAGTGGATATGATGCGATATGGGTAATAGTAGACCGATTGACCAAGTCTGCTCACTTCCTAGCCATCAAGGTGTCCCACTCCATAGAGCAGTTGGCCCAGCTATATGTTAAAGAGGTAGTCAGACTTCATGGAGTTCCTAAATCTATCGTTTCTGATAGAGATGGGCGCTTCACCTCACACTTTTGGGAGTGCGTTCAGAATGCACTAGGCACCAAACTCAAGTTCAGCACAGCTTTCCATCCACAGACTGATGGACAGACAGAGCGAGTGAATCAGATTTTAGAAGACATGCTCAGAGCTTGTGCGCTAGATTTCAAAGGAAGTTGGTGCAAGTATTTGTGCTTAGCTGAATTCGCTTACAACAATAGCTATCAGGCCACCATCAAGATGGCACCTTATGAAGCACTTTATGGCAGGAAATGCAGATCACCCATATGCTGGCAAGAAGCAGGAGAGAGAAAAGAGATGGAAGCAGAGCTAGGCATTCAGACAGAGGTGATAGACGAGACTACTCAAGCAATCCAGAAAATCAGACAGAGAATTGAGACTGCCCAGAGCAGACAGAAGAGTTATGCTGACACACGCCGTAGGCCATTGGAATTCCAAGTAGGAGATTCAGTTTTCCTCAAGGTCGCTCCTATGAAGGGAGTGATGAGATTTGGCAAGAAGGGCAAATTAAGTCCTCGCTATGTAGGACCTTACCTGATCATAGAGAGGATTGGGAAAGTAGCTTACAGGCTGGACTTACCACAAGACATGTCAATACACAAGTGTTTCATGTCTCTATGCTAAAGAAGTGTCTCCATGACCCGAGCCAAGTGATTCAGCCTCAGTCAGTGCAGATCCAAGAGGATCTTAGTTATGAGAGCAGACCTACACAGATAGTGGACAGAGCAGTCAAGAGATTGAGAAATAAAGAAGTACCACTAGTGAAGGTCGTCTGGCAGAACCAGAAGCACGAGGAAATCACTTGGGAGCGGGAGGACAGTATGAGACAGAAGTATCCAGAGCTATTCTAAGTTCGAGGACGAACTTTTTATAAGGTATGGGGGATTGTAACAACCCAATTTTCCCTATTTCAAGTTCTAAAAGTCCATAAAAATATTGGTAAATACCTTTAAAATATTCTAGCGATTTTTAGGGATTTTTAGAGTATTTTTATGCAATTTTTGGAGGTCGTTTAGTATGTTTACAAAAAGAAAGAAATTTTGACAAAAATTTGTCAAAACCGAAGCTCGAACCCGTGACCTCCGGCCGAACCAAACCCAACCGGACACAGCAAACCAACTGGGCTGCGCACGCCTTGTTAACCAAGTATGAGGAGAAATAGGTTTAAGTTATAGTAAGGATCAGAAATTAAACCTAGGTTATAAAGGGTTAATTTCTTTCCCCGAGCCCTAATCCCTTTTCTTCTCGTTCCTTTCTCCCGACGCGTGCGACGGCGCTGTGCTTGGGCGAAGACGAAGCCGAGTTAGGGCACTTCCTCCGGCGGCCGGCGAGGGGTTTTTTCGGAGAATCCTTCTCATCCTCGTGACCTCCTCGACGTGAAGAGCACGTAGACGCGAAGAAGGCGCGGTGATTTCAAGTCTCGCCGAACCCTAGCAGCCCTCTCCTTCCGGTTGTAAGTCCAAGAAGGCATTATAAGTACTACTCACCTGCGGTAGGAGTTGTTTCGGGTTCCTTTTTGATTCTCCCTTTGCTTCCGAGGCCTAGCATGAACCCTAGACCTTAGTATGTGGCGGCACAGCAAGTTTGACCTCTCCTTTATACGAGCACAGCATGTTAAGATTGAGAAATCGGGTTCTTTGTTCATTTTGAATTCGAAGCATGTTGTAGAGATTTATGGATCCTTTTAGCTTTCTGCCGTGAGACATAGAGGAAGAATAAGAATGATTAGGTTTAGTTTTTTTGGATAGCATGTTCTGCCATTGCTGGTTGTTTTTATACCATGCAGATTAGAGCATTTCTTGTCATCATTTTCCTGTAAAACTTGAAAGGAACAGCTCTATATTAGTAGGTCTGGTTAGACTTCTTTTGTGTTATCTAGTGGCTTGTTTTCCTTGCTTCGGTTTTGTACAGCATTAGGAATAGCTTCGGTTCCTCTTAGCATGCATTTAGTAGACTTCCTTGTTGTACCATGTTATTTGTAGGTACTTTAGTTTCGTATGGCAGGCAGATTGTATTAAATGATAATGCAGAATTTTATTAGGTTAACAAGTGCAGAATCTTGCTAGTGTACATGTATTCGGGTTTGCTGTGCATCATGTTTTAGTTTTTCAGTAGCATTCTATGCCCTGTTTTTACAGCATGTTTAGAAGTATTGAAGTAGCATTCTTTGCCTATTTTTACAGCATGTTTAGAAGTATTAAAGTAGCATTCTTTGCCTATTTTGTATAGCATGTTTAGAAGATTAAAGTAGCATGTTTTATTCTATTTTTCAGCATGTTTAAAAGCCTTAGAGTAGTCATCCTTGCCATGTACTTACAGCAGGGTTAGCAGCCCTAAAGTATCGTTCTATACTTGTTTTTACAGCATGATTAGAATCATTTCATACTTGATTTTACAGCATGTTTAGAAGCACAAAAATAGCATCCTTTGCCATGTTTTCATCGTATGATTCAAAGGCTTTAAATTGCTTTCTTTGGTTTAGCTTATAGCATGATCAGTAAGCTTTAAGTTACTTGTTTTATTCTATTATATAGCATGGTTAGTTGATTATACACCCATACTTGTTAAGTATATTTAAAGGACTCCCACAATCTTTAATAAAAGATAATAAGGAAGATAAAAGAATAAGGAAGATAACAAGTAAGTCAAGCAAGAGGCTAGTACCCGACATCCAAGAGCTTGTCGTTAAACAAATCCAGGTGACCATTTCCGAGGTCTTGGCCCTGGTAGACCGAGGTCTGCTCTTTTAGGATTGGTGGCTCGCAACCCCAACCTATTAGGGAACGCGCATGAGATGGTACTAAGCCTGGGCCCAAAGTATAGAAAAGTAAAGAAGTAAAGTGAAGAAAGAAAGAAAGAAGAAGAAAGTAAAAGATAGAAATTAAAAGATTAATTTCTAACACAAGGATACAAGAAATGAAATAAGTTCCAAGCTTAGAATAGATAAGAATGGTTAGTTTCTTTGATTCTAAGTTTACATTGTTAGTTTCTTGTTATCCTGCTTGATACTGAGTATGATTTGTATTCTGTTCATTTTCTGTATACCATGAGCACATGCAGATAGCTTTATTATTATTTCAGTTTCAGCACTTATGCATTTCATTTATGCTTTTCGAGTTTTGTGAGATAGATTAGTACTTACTAAGCGTTTTCGCTTATAGATGCTTTTCTTTTTCCTCCTACTGCAGATAAAGGAAAAGCTAAGATATGAAGGGAGGCGACAGGGTGGTGGTGATGATGGATGTGTGTGGTGACTGAACTATGGAGAGATCCAAAGTTCGCTAGCAAATTTTCAGGACCTACCTGTTTAGAGTTTCAGTTTATGTTTTTAGTTTTCTTCTTAAATGCTATTATGAAGTTGAGATTGTAATGAAGTTTAATTCGTATTTGTAGCTTGATATGTCCTACTGTTGGAGTTATGCTTGGTTACTATTGCTAGAATAGCTTTCTTTTAGTTATAGTGTGTATTATTGCTGCGTGGTTGTGAAAATATATGTTCCAGCCGCCTGTGACTGAGTATAGATTGTTTGTATTATGGATTTGGTCACCGGTACAGGGGAGACTCTGCCGAAATTTTTCGGTAGGAATTCCTCTGAACCGTGATAAATCTAACTGACTCTAATAATAGCGTCAGTGACACTAGTAAGTAGAGTATAGATAGGTAATGGTCGCCCTTAGAGAGTAGTAGTAAGAAGGGTGGTCGTTACACTGAGAGATATTCATTTCTCTTATCTGACCATGATGACGTTGTGCTCATTGAGGATGAGCCTACCTCCTATCAGGAGCTGTGATGAGACCAGATTCTGAGAAATAGCTAGAGGCCATGAGATCCGAGATGGAATCCATGTACACTAACCAAGTATGAACTTTGGTTGATCCACCTGAAGGGGTCAAACCCATTGGGTGTAAGTGGGTCTTTAAGAGAAACACTAACATGGATGAACTTATTTATAAGGGTCACTTGGTAGCTAAAGGTTTCAAGTAAATTCATGGTATTGACTATGATGAAACCTTTTCTCCAGTAGCGATGTTTAAATCCATTCAGATCATGCTTGCTATTGCAGCGTACCACGATTATGAGATCTGGCAGATGGATGTCAAAACCGCGTTTCTGAATGGAATGCTCGAGAATGTGTACATGACACAACCTGAGGTTTTTGTAGATCCACAGCATACTAGCAGAGGATGTCAAATTCAGGGTTTTGTTGATACTAGCAAGCTGCATAGGTCCATTTATGGACTAAAGTAAGCTTCTCGGAGCTGGAATCTTCGATTCGATGATGCAATCAAACAGTTTGGTTTCATCAAGAATGAAGATGAACCTTGTGTCTACAAGAAGGTTGTAGGAAACATAGTTGTCTTCCTTATATTGTATGTGGATGACATACTACTCATTGGGAAAGACATCCCTTTACTGCAGTCTGTCAAGACTTGGCTAGGGACTTATTTCTCAATGAAGGACATAGGTGAAGCATCCCGCATTCTTGGCATACAGATCTATAGAGATAGATCAATGAGATTGCTTGGTCTAAGTCAGAGTACATACATTGACAAGGTACTCCTACGGTTTGCCATGCAGAACTCCAAGAAGGGATTTCTGCCGATGTCACATGGTGTGAGTCTTTCGAAGACTCAAGGTCCCTCTTCTAGAGAGGAGAGAGACCGCACGGATCAGATCCCTTATTCCTCAGCCATAGGATCTATCATGTACGCCATGCTATGTACTCGTCCTGATGTCTCGTATGCTTTGAGCATGACGAGCAGATACCAGTCAAATCTAGGTGAAAGTCACTGGATAGCGGTTAAGAATATTCTTAAGTACTTAGAAGGACTAAAGAATATTTCTTGATATATGGAGGCGATGATGAGCTAGCTGTAAAGGGTTACAGTGATGCCAGCTTCCAAACCGACCAAGATGATTATCGATCGCAGTCAGGGTTCGTGTTTTGCATAAATGGTGGTGTTGTGAGCTGGAAGAGTTCGAAGCAAGACACAGTCGCTGATTCTACAACAGAGGCCGAGTATATTGCTGCATCAAAAGCAGCAAATGAGGCAGTTTGGATCCGCAAGTTCATCACTGAACTTGGGGTGGTTCCTAGCATCGCTGACCCTATTGAGCTTTATTGTGACAACAATGGATCAATTGCGTAGGCCAAGGAACCTCGCTCACACCAGCGGACCAAACACATACTACGGCGCTTCCATCTCATTCGAGAGATTATCGAGAGAGGAGATGTGAAGATTTGCAGAGTACCCACAGAGGCTAACATCGCAGATCCCTTGACCAAGGCTTTGGCACAGAGAAAGCATGATGGTCACACTAGGTCATTAGGCCTTAGAGCCTACACTGATTGGCACTAGTGCTAGTGGGAGATTGTTAGTTAGAGCCCTAGAGCCAATCATTTGATGATTGTTGTATGGACTCATTGTATCATATTCTTGTATATAAATAAAGGCATTTGTTTTTGGTTATTATACTTACTTGTAGTGGTGCCAAATAATTAAGTATAATAGCGTCCTTAAGTAGAAGGTTCTTACCTATATCAATCGATTGGTTGAATCGATAGTGAGATGATATAGGGAACACTACTCTTAATCATTCCTAGTCGAGTATTAACATTCAGGGACAATGTTAATGTGACGAGACTAGCATGTAGGTCAACTCGATGACTTGATCTCACAAGTCATGGATATGGAGATATCAAGTTGACGCATGGGTATGCATTGGAGAATGTATACTGAATGACCCGCCATGAGAAAGTATCATGGATCGTTATATGAGTGTCATATACTTTCTCATGTGGCTATTAATATGACTATTAGTCCTTGGACCTGAAGTCACCATGGATCCCTACATAAGGAGTTACGTACTTTTACTTCGTCAAACGTCACTCGTAACTGGGTGGACTATAAAGGCGATTACTAGGTATGTAACGAATTATGTAGAGGGATGTGAGTGATGTACATGGGATCTATCCCTCCTTTATGACAAGAGTGACATCGATATTCTTGATAGAGTGAGACCACTAAGTGCATAGTCATGCCCAAATGTGTCAATATGAGATATTGAGCTCATTTGATTGAGTGAGTCTACTTGGAGTTCAAGATTTAGATTGATTAGAGGATGACATGGTCTATGCCTCACATTGATAAATCTAGATGTCTAGGATAGAAGGACATTGTCATATATTGTGAGGAGTCACAATTAGTAGTCACAATGTGATGTTGTATCTCAACATTCTTATAACTTGGGTAGTAATGATGTGTTGCTAGATACCACTCATTACTTATGCTTCTAAATGGGTTTTGGAGCATTGCCAATGTTATAAAAACCTATAGGGTCACACACAAAGGTAATTAGATGGAGATTAGGTTCATATGATGATCCTAAAGGATTAGGTTCATGTGATGAACCAAATTGGATTAAGAGTAATCTAAATTGAGCTAATTGAGTTGGACTCAATTTGGTTCATGTGTTAAGTGAGTCTAATTTGGACTTAGACTCATTTAATTAATTTAATTCAATGAATAGAGATTCATTAAATTAAAATTGACTTGAACCAATGGTTAGATTAGATCAACCAAGGGAGAGAACTGGTCAAGTTTGACTTGACTTGAGAGGAAGATGAAGGGTCAAGTTTGACTTGACCATTTGCCACCTCATTGGTGAGTTGGAATTAAGTGGCTAATGATGATGTGCCACATCATCAAGGTTAGCACATGTGTGTGCCACCTCATGAGGGAGATCAAGAGTTTTTGACTCTAGAAATTCCATGGAGTATATAAACCTTTTTGAAAGGTGGTCGACCACTTGTGTGGAGTTACAAGCTTGAATTGATTTTTTCATTCAAGTCATCTTCTTCCTCAAGCTCTTCTCTTCTCTCCCTCTCCTCCCTTGGCTGAACCCTAAAAAGTTGCTAGCACACCTTTTGTTTGGTCTCTCCATCTCTTGCTTGTGTGGATACACATAGAGGAGTGTCTACTTTGACACTCTCGAGATCCTGCGAACTTTGGACGAGCGGGATTAAGCGAAGGGCTTCGCATCAAGGGTAAAGTTCTTCTCCTTTGTAGATCTAGGTTAGATCTAGGTTAGAAAACTCATACTCGAAGTTTTACGAAATTTTAATCTTCACACGGATCCGTGGCATGGGAGTTTCGGGGTTTCCGCAACTCAAAAAGCGGTTTTTGCGGCCCGAAAGACCCAATAAGACCTAGGCTTACTACCCCCTAGGATTTTCCCTTTGCCTAACCGCAGCTAGGACTTTTCTTCACCTAGGGTTACCACCCCCTAGGACCTAGGGTTACCATCCCCTAGAATTTTCCACCTATCTAACCCCTAGTTAGGGCTTTTGCCTAAGTACACTTAGGACTTTCTTGCAACACTCATTCAAATATATCAGATAACAAGACAACTTAACTTTGAATCCTTTGACATAATCAAAACACAGGTTCAATTGTTGAATGCTTCTCACACCAACAATGCATATGCCTAACATAATTATAGAAATAATAGCTTCATTAGAAGTATACCTGTTGGATGACGTGAAGCAGAAACAACATCAATAATGTGTGTAGATATGCATAATTTTAACCATTGTTTGTCATATATTTGTTTTCATTTCATTAGCATGATTGATTTGAACACTGCTCTTGGTCCCTTTTCGTTGATAGGATGAAAAATAGAGTGGAATTGGAACATTAAATCTTTTGAACATAGAGTTGGAGCAATGAGTACACACTAGTAGTGTCCCATGACACAGGCATGTTCCCTCAGAAGAACCAAGACACGAAAAGAAGAGAAAAAGGGGTCTACAATGCATGCCACGATTGTGCGACCATGCTATTCTCCATGAAAACTAGAATTTCCAACAAATTTGGCTGACACAACCGTGCTTCCCTAGCATGGCCGTGTCAATCTAACTCGAGCAGCAACCTAAATTTCAAACAGATATAACTATTAGCTCAATTCAAACTACAGGGCCCACAACCTATCAAATTGAAGATAATTTTAAACTCTACAAGTTTGGTTTAGGATGAAGCTCGAAAAACCTAGTCTAAGAGTAAAAAAAACCCCATTTTGGCAGAGTCGCGACACTCTAATAGATTGAACTAGATTCGGGAAGCTATAAGTAGAAGCCCAGATCATATTTTTTGGGTATCTTTGGATTAGGGGCTCCACCCCTTCCTTAGAGAGGGGTTTCCCTCTTTAGGGGAACACTAGAGTAATATATTCTTCCATCAAGATGATCCATTGATATGCATAGATATTATGATTGTTTATGCATCCTTTAATGCACATTCACTTTCTTTTTTGTATATATTCTTTGCACAATCATCTCTCTTATCATTTATTCAGCATTTTTACTCTTTTGTCAGAGATCTGCTCTTTTTTTGATTTTGTGTTGATAGGGACAACTTTTGGAGCGAAAACGATAATTGTCGATGCACCTGAGCAAAGCAAAGCACGACCGTGCACCCCTGCATAGCCATGTGGTGATTCCAGACAGAGAGCAGAGCATGGTCGTGCAACCCTGCACAGGCATGTGGCCATTCACCAAGAGAGAGTTGAGCACGGTCGTGCCTCACTACCAACAACCAAGATCCACATGGCCGTGTGAACCTCACACGGTCGTGCAGTGCAACCCAAGACAAAGCAAGACATGGTCGTACAGACGTGGCACAACCGTGCAACTTTACCCGAAGACAAGAAGAGCTTAGTCGTGCGGATTTCGCACGACCATGGCATAGGTCGTGCGGCGCCCATGCCCTAGCCTATATAAAGGCTTTGAGCTCTTCTTCTTGGGGGGAGGAGGTGAGCCGTCAGAAAAGATTTACCTTGGTGCCTTCCACGCTATCCCAGACTTCCGAGATCACCGTCATCATCGCATCAACTCCAGAAGCAAAGGATTGGACCCGAAGATCACTCGACGTTATTGGATAAGCATCTTTCTCTTTCTCTCTTCTTGTATGAGGATTGTATGCTTACTTTTATTATGTCTTTGGGTTTTTCTCCGGTGTTTATGGAGTAGATTGTAACGACCCAATTTTCCTCATTAGGAGTTCTAAAAGTTCTTACAAATATTTAGAAATATTTTAGAAATATTCTAGAGATTTTTAGAAATTTTAGAGTATTTTTATGTAATTTTTGGAGGTCGTTTGGTATTTTTACTAAACAAAGGAAGTTTCGACAAAAAAATGTCCAAGCCGAGAATTGAACCCACGACCATTGACTCGGTCAAAACCCAGCTGACCAGGTGGGCAAACGGATTTTTCTATTTAGAAAAGGTAGCGAATTTATTTAAGATAGTTAACAGAATATTGGATTATAAAAGGGATAAGTTGATCTTGGATTTGTCTGTTTAGAAAAGGTAGCGAATGTATTTAAGATAGTTAAGAAAATATTATAAAAGGGATAAGTTGATGTTGAATTTGTCTGTTTAGAAAAGGTAGCGAATTTATTTAAGATAGTTAGCAGAATATTGGATTATAAAAGGGATAAGTTGATGTTGGATTTGTCTGTTTAGAAAAGGTAGCGAATTTATTTAAGGAGTTAACAGAAATATTAAGTTATAAAAAGGGATAAGTTGATACTCTGTTTTCCCGTGACTTAAACCATTCTCTCCTTCTCTTCTGCGTATGATGGCGGAGCTCGGGCAGAAAACGAAAGGGAGTTAGGGCATCATCTCCGGCGGTCGGTCAAGGTCCTAGAAGCCCTTTTTGTTCGGTTGTGAGTCCAAGAATCAAGGTAAGTGATTCTCACCTACAGTAGGAGTAGTTTCGGACATTTGTTCTTCTTGAATTTGAAGCATAAGAAGCGCTTATAGTGCAGATTTTTAATTAAGCCTATAGTGCAGATTTTAATTAAGCTTATAATGCAGATTTTTATGTAGAGCTTATATTGCAGATTTTAATTAATCGCTTATAGTGCAGATTTTTAATTAAGCCTATAATGCAGATTTTAATTACGCTTATAATGCAAATTTTTATGTAGAGCTTATATTGCAGATTTTAATTAAGCTTATAGTGCAGATTTTTAATTAAGCCTATAGTGCAGATTTTAATTAAGCTTATAATGCAGATTTTTATGTAAGCTTATAGTGCAGATTTTAATTAAGCATATAGTGCAGATTTTAATTAAGCTTATAGTGCAGATTTTTAATTAAGCTTATGGTGCATATTTTAATTAAGTTTATAGGTGCAGATTTTAATTAAGTCTATAGTGCAGATTTCAATCAAGCTTATAGTGCAGATTTGTATGTAAGCTTATAGTGCAGATTTTAATTAAGCTTGTAGTGCAGATTTCTTTTGAGTAGATTTCTTTAGAGCTTGTAGTGCAGATTTCTTAAGAGCTTATGGTGCAGATTTCTTTAGAGTTTATAGTGCAGATTTTTGGTGGAACTTATAATGTAATTTTTAAAGAAAAAGATTATAGTGCAGTTTGGTTAAGTATTATAGTGCAGAATTTATGTTTGCATAGTATGCAGAAATAGTGTAGCATAGAATGCAGAATCTTGATTAGAATAGTATGCAGAATTTTGATTAGCATAGTATGCAGATTTTTGTTTATGCATTTCAAAGTTAGAATTTGTTTAAACATTTCAGTTTTTAAAGAAGCATTCTTTTATTAGAAGTATTAACAAGTATAAGAAAGATAAAGAAAAGAAAGAAAAAGGCCAAGGCCTTAAGTAGATCCCAAAGTCAAGACTTTAGGGATTTTGGCACACAAGGTGATCGTTAAAATGCCGAGGCATTATATATTATAAGTATTAAAAGATAACAAGTATTTTACTTTTATCAGTGGCACTGTGCTGGACTCTCAGTTGTCCTTGGGTTGGGCTCCCATAGTCGTCCCTAGGTTTAGATAACCTAGTAGTAACGGCACGACCGACAGTCGACGGTCGACGGTCGACGGTCGACGACCAGAGGGTCGCCAAATGGGCCGCCAAATGGGTCGGGTCGTTACAATAGTAAACCCTACTAGATTTGGGACCAGCTATCTCGGGTCTAGTTAGGGATGCGCGCATAGCAAGTACAGTTGCCGGACCCAAGAAGAAAGTTGATTATTATTTTGAAGTATTAAAGTATAAGTTTTCAAACAAAAGAAATAAGCTTCACATAAGTTTAAAATTCAGCAAGTTTAGCTTTCTTATATACTGACATGTTGTTTAGATTTACTTACATGTTTAGTATTTTAGTATGCTATGTTTCGTTTGCTATTAGATGAGCATTCAGTTTCTAGATTTCTTTCAGCTTACATGCATACTCGAGTTTTGTGAGTTAGATAGCGCTTACTAAGCAATTTTGCTTATAGATGCATTTCCTCTTACTGTAGATAAAGGAAAGGAAAAGCTATAGTAAAGGAAGGCGACAAGGAGGTGCGGATGGATGTGTAATGCTTGGACTATAGAAGCCTTGGGATTTAGCATAAGAATTTATTAACAAAGAGTTTAGTAGAATGTATTAGATGAGTCATTTAGTCTTCCGCTGCTAGTTAATTATATGTTTTGAGTTCTCCGAGAGTTTTAGGAATTACTATCAACATGTGTACAATGTTAGTTAAGTAAAGTTAGTAGTCCAGTAGCGCTCCGCCTTCACAGTCCAGTAGTGAGGAGGGTGGGGTGTTACATAGATCCCTTGTTCTAGGATCAGGGAGTAGTTGTGGATAGGGTTTGATGTAAGACTCATGTTTATGCTTTTACTTATTGGATGATTTCTCTTGCTTTGTTTCTATTTGATATGCATCAGACTCACTGAGATTATCTCATCATATTGGTTGATTGTGTAGGAATTGCTAATTTCGTAAAGAGAGGATCTTAGATCGTATACCTAAGGGGCCCTACTGACAGGGGTAACCCATTCACGGATATCTAGGATACTCCCTTGAAAGGATAGACAACTTCTCCACAAGGAAGTAAGAGACCGAACCAAACCCCTATCTCTATCCTTAATGATACCGATTAGATTTGTATTCTTGTGATCTACCGATGCGCCCTAGTGATAGGGATTAACCATAACAGGATTTCACAGGGATCTTCTCTGTTTAGTGCTTAAGGATAGCAGTTTTAACTTCTGGTGAATGAATGTTGATTGACAATAAGGAAAAGATAGAACATGATACATCAGGTTCCACCACAACGAAATCAAACTCTTAGAACTCTTCTCAAGCCAAGTTAACCTTTCTCTCTTTTGCTAGTTCTCACGTCTACTTCCCCATTCCCTTTCCTCTTAGGAAATAGTTAACTTACAACCATCGGTAGTTTAGCTAATTCTACGTGAACAATCACTAGTGCTTATAACCAATCCTCGTGGGATTGATAATCTTTTATTACTGACGATGTATCCATGCACTTGCAGAAGCGTAATAAGTTTTTAGTGTCGTTGCCGGGAATTACGTCTATAACATTAGTGAAAATCATACTGGATTATACTAGAATTTGTTTTTCTTTATTTCACCTTACTTTCTACATTTTTATTAACATAAAAAATATTAAAAATATATTTTAACTCTTTATTTTTCACTTGGATTATTCAATATCTTGTTCTTGCATGCAAAGAGCTAATCTTTCTGGAGAACTTCTACCGTTCGATCTAGAAATTGATAGAACTTTCTTGAGGAGAAGAAACTTGCAGAAACTCCAAGCAAAACAAGAAACTTTTGAAATGGCTAACAAACTTTTGAAGGATTATGCAGCACCTTATGCACGAGGGCTTCGGTCTAGCATCACTCGACCACTGATTGAAGCCAACAATTTTGAAATCAATCCTGTAGTAATCCACATGGTCCAGCAAAATCAATTTGGAGGAGGACCGCACGAAGATCCAAATCATCACTTGGAGCTTTTCTATGATATTTGTAGTACTATGAAAGTAAATGGGGTCCCTCTAGAAACAGTAAGGTACTCCTTTTTGTATTTTACCTGAAAGACAGAGCCAAGCAATGACTTAATTCTCTACCCGCAAACAGCATAACTGTTGGTTGCTACTCGGAAAACCTAATGGTTCCACTGTACAAAAATTTTGTACAAAGGTCTGAACCTTTTCCTAGCTACCATGTGTTCTTTAAAACTAAACTCGGATCGCCTGCAGAACTTAACACGTTTGATCCTAAGTTTAATTTATTTGTTCTTTTAGCATTAGACTTGGATCTCCTGCGGAACTTAACACGTTCGATCAAAATCACCTAGGTTATTAATTCCATTAAATATTAATTTCCAAAATTAGCTTCCAGGACTGCATGGTGAGGCACATGGCCTTCTTGGATATGGGAACAACCACCACCGCCTAGACAAAGCCTTTTAAGGAAAGCTAATATTTAACTTCCTTAAATAACTTCAGGTCAACCAAAAGAAACAATCAAAACACAAGGAAAATAAAAATAAAAGAACATAACATCGAAAACTAATTCGAAATACTAGAATCGCATGCCTCTTATATTTGGTATTTTTACATGGAGATAAAACTAACATGATGCGGAAAACTATATTAGTTATACCTTACTTAGTAGATAATGACCTCTTGATCTTCTACCGTATTCCTCTTCTAATCCCAGACGTTGTGTGGGCAACGATCTTCCGAGATGAGAACCACCAAGGCACCTTCTTCTTCCTTCCTTCAAGTTTCGGGTAAGCATATCTTCTAAAGGATGAAGAACTTTTTTCACCAACCAAGCTCCAAGGAATGCAAGCTTTCTCTCCTTCTTCCTCAAGCTAGATCCGGCCACCTCCTCCAAGCTCCAAGAGATAAAGGATTTCGGCCACACAAGAGGAAGAGAGAAAAGGAGAAGGGTCGGCCACACCATGAAAGAAAAGAGGGAGAAAATAGAATAGAGTCGTTCACCATGAAGCCTCCTCTACCCCCTCTTTTATAATCCTTGGTCTTGGCAAATAAGGAAAATTTAATAAAAACTTCCTTAATTCTTTTGCCATTGAAAAAGAAAATTTATTTAATTAAAAACAATTTTCTTCTCATCAATTATAATGGTCGGTCATATTAAAGCTACAAACAAGGAGAGTTTTAATTAATTAAAACTTCCTAATTTGTTTCCATAAATTTATAAAAAATTTCTCCAATAATTTTCATCCCTTCATGATTGGTTAATAAAATGGAAATTTTATAAATTAAAATCTTTCTTTTAAACATGTGGATAAAAAGAAAGTTATCTCTAAAAATTAAAATCTCTTTTAATCTACAAATAAGGAAAGATATCAAATATTTTCTTAATCTCTTGTAGAAACTTATAAAAGAGAATATTTAATTTTTAAACTCTCTTTTAAATCATGAACATGGTTAAAAAGGAATGTTTTCTTAAAATTTAAAATCCACCTTTTTTAATCAAAAAATAAGGAAAGATTTCAATTTTTAAACTCTCTTTTAAATATGTAGATGATTTACAAATAAGGAAAGTTTTTACCAAAAAATTAAAACCATCCTTTTAATCTACAAATAAGGAAAGAGATTAATCTCTTCTCTTAATCTTTTGTAGAAAGCTATAAAAGGAAATTTTTAATTTTTAAACTTTCTTTTAAAACCATGGTATCCACATAAGAAAAAATTTTAATAAAAATCTTTTTTAATATTTTAGTGGCCGGCCACCTAAGCTTGGGACCCAAGCTTTGGCTGGCCACCAACTTGGCTCATCCACTTGGTCTTGGCTGACCCTAGCTTGGGTTCCAAGCTAACTTGGCCGGCCCCATTGGATGGGTAAGAAGGTGGGTATGTTGTGGGTATAAATCTCTATATACAAGAGGCTACGATAGGGACCGAGAGGAGGAATTGGTTTTGGTCTCCCAATGAAATTAAGCATCCCGTGTTCGCCCCGAACACACAACTTAATTTCATCAATAATAATTCATTCCACTAAAAAACTATTATTGAACTACCACACCAATCCCAAATTACATTTTGGGCTCCTTCTTATTATGAGTGTGTTAGTCTCCCTGTGTTTAAGATGTCGAATGTCCACTAATTAAATGAGTTACTGACAACTCATTTAATTAATATCTTAGTCCAAGAGTAGTACCACTCAACTGATGGATCGAAAGCGCTAGAGGGGGGGTGTGAATAGCGCTCGTGGCTATTTCGTTTTTCAAAATCGTAAATCGTACGTGAAACTAATAGACTAATAAGCAGCGGAATAAAGACAGTTAACATAGGGAATTACTTCGTTCGGAGCCTAAGGCGACTCCTACTCGAAGGCCCGCGATCCTTGATCGCTTCCGGTGGGCAACAACTATAATATCGTGAATAAGTACACAGAAATAAGTATAACTGGAATTGAAATAATACCGACAACAAAATAATAACTGAAGCTTTAGGTCATCGGCGACTGTAACAGCACTTTAGAGTCGTTTCTTGAGCAGCACACTGAAGAAGGAAGGCTTGTTCAATTGTCGTTGTGAAGCTGTACCTCAACCCTCTTTTTATATGACATTCAGGGCGCCTGGATCCTTTCCGGGCGCCTGGAGTGTGACGTGGCCAACCAACCAGGATGCTCCACGTGGCGAAGTCGCGGCAGGGATAAAATTTGTTCCCGGGCGCCCGGACCACCTTTTTCCAGCAGGTTCCTCACCTGCAAACAAAGGTTAGTCCGAGCAAAATACCCTGCAAGATAGTGTTAGAATCTGATAAAATAAAGTAAGGAATAACTGACAGTCTTCGGACTGTCCGAGTCTGATTTCGGATTCCCAACCGGAAACCCTAGGTCGACCCGACGCCTACTGTTCCCTCTACGAGGAACGCGTCCTCACCTACTCCCCTCAGGAGAGATTACCTGATGTCAGTCCGTTCCTCCAGACCGACTGGACTTCCCGCCTAGGGTTACCACCCCCTAGGGTTTTTCTCCACCTAGGGTTACCACCCCCTAGGACCTAAGGTTGCCGCCCCTTAGGGTTTTCCTCCACCTAGGGTTACCGCCCCCTAGGACCTAAGGTTACCACCCCTTAGGGTTTTCCTCCACCTAGGGTTACCACCCCCTAGGACCTAAGGTTACCACCCCTTAGGGTTTTTCACCTGCCTAACCGCAGCTAGGACTTTCCTGAAACACTCATTTAAACATGTTAGATCACACACTAACTTAACTTTGAATCCTTTGTCAGTATCAAAACTAAGGTTCGATCGTCGGATGCTTCCTGCACCAACAATCTCCCCCTTTTTGATAATGGCAACCGAAATTCAATGTTAAGTAAAAATATGCAGTTAAATATAAGCACAAGAAACAAGATAAGCGTGATAGCAAGATAACCATTAACATAGCTCCCCCTTAATACAAGCTCCCTTTAAAATATTTTCTTTGAATTTCTCTACTCTTTCTTTGAATTATTTTTATCTCTTTCTTTGAATTTCTCTACTCTCCCCCTTTGCCATATATCAAAAATGAGCTAGTTTTGAAAAAACTTAATTTTTCAAGACAGAAATTAGCAAAAAACGTTATGTTCAGGCAAGGAGCAAGTGAAAGGCAACAATATTTTTCAAAATTTTGTCAATTGATATTGTTTGAAGTGATTTCCCAAGAGGAACTCTTTTTAACTTAGTGTGTTTTGGGAGTTTCCAAAATTTTCACAGAGAAATTTTCAAACAAAAATTTAACTTCAGAAATTTTTAGACAAAATTTTCAACTTCAGAAGTTTTTCAACCAAAAGGTTTTCAATCAAAATTTTCAGCTTTAGAAATTTTCTGAAAAAAATATTCAGGTTTTAAAGAAAAAAAATTTTCAAAGCTTTAAATAATTTTAACTTCAGAATTTTTCAAACAAAAAATGTCAACTTCAAAAATTTTCAAACAAAATTTTCAACTTCAGAAATTTTCTTGAAAAAATATTCAGGTTTTTAAAGAAAATTTCCAGGGAAGATTTTAAAAAAAAATTTCAAAGCTAAAAAAAATTTTCAACTTTAGAAAAAATTTCAACTTTAGAATTTTTTAAAATGGTTTCAGTTTAAATAAAAAAAATTTTCAGAATAGAGGACACTTGAAAATTTGGAGAAAGTTTTCTAGTTGCTTTGAAATGAATTTCAAGAATACTTAAGGCAAAGGAGAAGCGATAGCCTTATTTTTTAATAGCTTGTCATTTTATTTTAGTAAAGTATCAGAGCCCTAAAGTCCAAGCATGAGTAAAGATTTGTTTTGATCAGGTATCAGATCTCTTAAGTACAGACATGCTTAAACCTATTATTTCCTTCACCAACTGTCAAACCGTTTAGCTACTTGCTGATTGCCTAGAGGGCAACAGTGTTCACTTGTTTAGTCAAGTCAAGTCAATTGATCCAGTTAGATTTGACTAAGGCTGGAAGACTTGATTTGATTACTGTTAATCACATATTTAACGCCCAGACTCATATTGATGCACAGAAATAAGCATTCTCGAGTTCAGGCTGTACCCTATGCCATCTCACACCGTTCTATGTTTTACAAACACAATCAAGGTAAACCTAGGTGTTTGTGAGATGCTCTGGCTGAGTCCTGGGGGAACATGATTTCTAGGGGGGGAAATCCTAGGCTAAATCCAACTTTTGAAAGTCTAGTAAAGTAGGGATTTTAGAAATCAAAATTTGCCTAGAATTTAAATAAAAACAAAAAGCATTAAAAAGACTGAATTGAAGGTATCTATTCTACCCAACACATTCCTATTTGTCTTCTAAGTGTACTGAACTCAAGTTCAGGTAAGGGTTTTGTAAAGATATCAGCTAGGTTTGATTTGGACTCAATATAGTTGAGTACAATATCACCCTTAGCTACATGATCCCTTACAAAGTGGTGCTTTACTTCTATATGTTTAGTCCTTGAGTGATGAATTGAGTTTTTTGTTAGGTTTATTGAACTTATGTTATCAATTGAGATTTTTGTTTTTTGATATTCAAGTTGATAGTCTTTAAGGGTATGCATCATCCATAGTAACTGAGATGTGCATTCACCTAGTGCTATATATTCAGCTTCAGTGGTAGATAAGGCAACACAGTGTTGCTTTCTACTTGACCAACTTACTAGGCAGTGCCCTAAAAATTGACAACTACCACTTGTGCTTTTTCTATCTAGCTTGCACCCGGCATAGTTAGAGTCAGAGTAGCCGGTTAGATCAAAGGTGCACGATCTAGGGTACCAAAGTCCTACGTTTAAGGTTCCCTTAACATACCTAAGGATTCTTTTTACTAATGTTAAGTGAGACTCTCTTGCACAAGATTGGTATCTTGCACACATACCTACTGCAAAGATGATGTCTGGTTGACTTGCAGTTAGGTACAGTAGACTTCCTATCGCACTTCGATAGTATTTCAAGTCTACTGGTTTTCCTTCTAAGTCTGAGTCAATTTTAACATTAGTAGCCATTGGTGTATTAATGATTTTTGAATTTTCCATTCCAAATTTACTAATTAGTTCCTTAGCATATTTAGTTTGATAGATATAAATTCCATCCTTGGTTTGATTAATTTGTAACCCTAAAAAGAAATTGAGTTCACCTACTAGACTCATTTCAAATTCATTTTCCATTAGTTTGGTAAACTCTTTTAAAAATTTTGAGTTGGTTGATCCAAAAATGATATCATCGACGTAAATTTGTGCTATAAAGATGTCATTTTCAAAGGTTTTTACAAAAAGGGTTGGGTCTATTTGACCTTGGTTGAACTCTTTTGATATTAGATAGTTGGACAGTCGTTCATACCAAGCCCTAGGTGCTTGTTTTAGTCCGTATAGGGCCTTTTTTAATTTGAAGACATAATTTGGATGTTCTATGTCCTCAAATCCTGGGGGTTGACCTACGTATACTTCTTCTTTAATAAATCCGTTTAAGAATGCGGATTTTACATCCATTTGAAATAGCTTGAATCCTTTGTGTGCTGCATAGGCCAACAGCATCCTAATGGATTCAAGTCTTGCTACAGGAGCATAGGTCTCATCATAGTCTAGTCCTTCTATTTGATTGAACCCTTTGGATACTAACTTGGCTTTATTTCTTACTATTTCACCTTGATCATTTAATTGGTTTCTAAAAACCCATTTAGTGTCAATTATGGTTTTATCAATGGGTTTAGGCACTAATTCCCATACCTGATTTCTTTCAAATTGGGCCAGTTCTTCTTGCATTGCTATAGTCCAATCTGGGTCTGGTAGGGCCTCTTCTATGGTTTTGGGTTCAATTTTTGAAATTAGGGCTATTTGACTCTGGCTTCTATAGGATGACCTAGTTCTTACTCCTATAGTTGGATCACCCAATATTTGGTCAGATGGGTGATTTGTGCTTGTTCTGGTTGTTCGTATGTCATTTGAATTAGTGATTTGTTCTTCAGATTCAATAGGTTCAGGTTGAGTTTCGTCATCTTCTCTGTTTATTGGATTAGCATTTTTTGTATCTTCAGTTTCATCTTTAGTGTCTTCATCAAATTTTATATTTGTTGTTTCTTCTACTTTTAAGGTATTCTTGTTATATACTCTATATGTTCTACTAGTGGTTGAGTACCCTAAAAATATTCCTGGGGTTGTTTTTGATGTAAATTTTCCTAAGTAATCTTTAGTGTTTAAAATAAAGACTTTACACCCAAATACTTTTAAATAGTTTAAGTTAGGAATTTTATTATAATAAATTTCATAGGGGGTTTTATTTTGAAATTTGTTAATTAAGATCCTATTTTGAATGTAGCATGCTGTACTAATTGCTTCAGCCCAGAATTGATTAGATAGATTATATTCGTTTAACATGGTTCTTGTAACGCTCGCCCTCCCTGCTAACCCTAAGGGATGGGGCTATGATACTCTACGTACATATTACAGCGGAAGACTTAAAATCATTTTTCTTGGTTTAATAAAAACCGAACTACACTAATATGGTTTCCATAACATGATAACAAGTTAAATAAAAAAAAACATAACATCAAGTCAACCATATAGTACTACAATTTATGAAACCAAAGTGTAATTCTTAAAAATTCTTAAAGCAGGTTCTTATTTGGTTGCCTAGCCACCGCCACACACATCTCCTTGCCTCTCCTGCTGCTCCTTTAGCTCATCCAGCTTTTTCCTTTATCTGTGGTACAAGGAAAGTAAGCTATGAGCACTCATGGCTCAGTAAGTTTCTTTCCTACTCACTAAAACCGAAAATCATCACATGATCAAAGAATATCTTAACATAACATAATCTCAACTAGTCATGGCATAACATATCATACTCTTTAAGCATATCATGCAACATAACAACATCATGACTAGTCATGGCATATCATCTCTTAAAGCATAGCATGGAACATAACATAATCATATCTAATCATGGCATATCCTAGTATCATTTTAAGGTAGCATAGCATATCAAGTTCTTAAAGCATAGCATGAAACATAACACAGTCATATCTAATCATGGCATATCATAGTATCATCATAAGATAACATAGCATATCAAGCTCTTAAAGCATAGCATAAAACATAACATAATCATATCTAATCATGGCATGTCATAAATCATAGCATCATCACAACATGATCATAAAGTGTATGCAATATGATTTTGAAAACATGTATCCGAAAAAAACATGTGTATGTTTCATGATCTTTAAAACCATATCTTCTTACATATATATACTTGAACATAATCTCAACATAAAGGGGATCCCGGCTTAGTACCACATACATACATAATGCGCGCATCCTAAGTAGATCCAAGGTAGCTAGTCTTGAACCTACTAGGAAACTAGGCTCGTAGCTCGACCTAGGGGCACGTAAGGAGCCCACCCTTTACTAGGCCCATAATTCGACCTAGGGACGCATAAGGAGCCCACCCTTTTGGTACAAGCCATTCAAAGTAAAATACATGTCATACTTATACATATCATACATCATACAAGCATGCATCACTTAGGCATACATCATATAAAAGTATGCATCACTTAGGCATACATCATGTCATAAAAGTATGCATCACTTAGGCATACATCATATAAAAGTATGCATCACTTAGGCATACATCATGTCATAAAAGTATGCATCACTTAGGCATACATCATATAAAAGTATGCATCACTTAGGCATACATCATATCAACATGCATATCATAAAAGCATACATATTTTAAGCACATAGCATATCATCAAAGTATGCATATTTCCTTCCACATAGCATATCATAAAAGCATGCATATTTTAAGCACATAATCACTTCATCAAAGCATGCATATTTCTATCCACATGGCATATCACAAAAGCATGCATATTTTAAGCATATAGCATATCATCCAAGCATGCATATTTCTATCTACATAACATATCATAAAAGCATGCATATTTTAAGCACATAACATATCATCAAAGCATGCATATTTCTAAGCACATATCATATCATGAAAAGTATAAATCACAAGCATACATGTTTAAGCATAAGGGTGTATCATGTAATTATACTATCATAAGAAACATGGTAACATAGTTAGCTTGGGTTCTAAGCTTCCTAATCTCTTGGGTTCTTATCATGGCCGAACCCCCTTAGATCTTAATTTAGGTAAAAATAACCTCCAAGCATGTGGAACCTAAATTATCGTTACATGAATTTCATAGGAAGCATTATAAGTATGATTTACTTGGTTTCTAAGTTCTCCAGGTCCCTAAACTTCATGTGGCCGAACCCTATCAGGTGTAAAACAAGATCCCAAATGTCATGAAAGCATGGAAACCTTAAACCACATTTATAGCAGTTTTTTCCAAGTAACATAGTAAGCATATTGAGCTAGTTCCTAAGTCCTTCAAGCCCTTAACATATGTCATGGTCAAACTTTTAACAAGTGTTCATTAGGGCTAAAAACAAATATACAATCATGTGAACTTGAACTAACATCATGTATAAATTCATAACAAGACATTATACAATATGTATGGCCGAAACTTACCCTAGCCTCAATTAGGTCATTAAACAACATATAGCATAGGAACTTTGTCTTTCTACTTATCATATTTCATGTAGAGTGACATAAGCATATTTAATTTTTGTTCTAGGGTTTCTAGGGCATCTATCCCTTCATGGCCGAAACATACAATGGTCCATTTAGGTCATGGAAAAATTGTACAAGCATGTGACACAATCAACACATTATCATATTTCCATAAGAAGCATTTTTAACACCTTTGGTTTCATTTCTAAGGCCTCTAGGTCTTTTAAACCCTACTTGGCCGAAACTCAACAGTATATAAACTTGCTTCAAATAGCCTAAAATCATAAGAAATCATACAAGTTTCATAGCATGTATAAAGACAAGCATAATAAACATACATGTGAATTGTGTCTTAGGCTTCCTAGGTTTCTTTCCCTTTTCCTTTTATTTTTTCCTCATGGACGAAACCTACCAATCTCTAAACTAGGTTTTAAGTGGCCTAAAGCATGGAAAACCTAAGTAAGTTTCATGGCAAAAATTACTAAGAACATCATATACAAAGTTGGTTCATAAACAAGCTAGGACCCTTGTGATCTTACATGTCATATATCATGTAACTAATTTTCTATACTCCAATTAAACATGAGAGCATTAAATAACTTTCATATCATAATATCACAGAGGTCTTGAGCATATTAGAATTTTGTTCAAGCTTTTCTAAACTATCCATCTTATCATGGCCGAAAATCTAAAATAAGAGTTCATAAATTTCTAGCAATGTTCAACATGCAATTCGTTAAGAGAACTCTATATTTTATCATACAAACATGGTTACTTAAATTTAAAGGTCTTCCTAACCCTAAGCCCTTTTCTTGGCCGAAACATATAAATGGATTTCTTTTGGTTCCAAGTAACTTTCAAGCAAGAAAACCAACAAAAGACCCTTAGTAGTTCATGGAGGGAATCTTGTACTAGTTTGGTTACACAATGTTTTCCCTAACCTCCTTAAAATATTTTTGGCCGAAATTCTAGGGTTAGGCACTCCTCTGATCAAGCATCAATTAGGTATAAAAACATGAAGAAAATCCTTCTTACATAGCATAGAAAACATATCATGAAATAAAGACTTGTTTAAACCTTCCTAGATTTGAAAACCCTTTGTTTAGCCGAATTTTCGTAAATTCTTTCCTAGGTTTTCTAATCCTCATAAAATCCAAAAATCACATAAAAAGCCTTGTACCACAGGTGAGGGGAAGCTTACATCCTTTTCGCTTGTGGATCTAAGGTATGGTGATGGAAGAAGTAGCCTCTTCTTCTAGTTCCTTTCCCTTGATTCCCTTGCTTAGTCCTCCTTGTATCTTAGGCTTTCTAGGAGAAAACCTTGGCTTTGGGGCCAAAGGTGAAGGAGAGGGGACTGATGGTTTCGGTGAGGGAGAGGAAGAATGAGAGAAAATGAGAGAAAAATAAACTTCTCTTTTCTTGCTCCCTTTTAAGTTAAGGGGGAAGAGGTAGCAAAATTGATTTTTACTTTCCTTCTCCCTTAGCCTTTTTTTTTTCTATTTCCTATTTATTTTATTTATTCATTTATTCTTACCATTCATGATGAAATAAGGGGGATTGAATCCTCTTAATTCCCTCTTTAAATTTTTGGCAAAAGCAAAGAGGAAGAGGGAGAGAAAGGGAGGAAGGCAAGTTGCCTTTCTCTTGCTCTTTTCTTGTTTTCTTTTGGCTAGCTTTTACTCTCACCCTTATCATGAATTTCCCTCCTTTGCTATCAACATCTTCTCTCTATCCCAATTGGTTTCTACTAATTAATTCTATGAATAATATAAGAGGTTCAAGGTTCAATCCTTGACCTTCACTTCTTTTTATTTCATTTTATTTCCTTTTGCTTCAACTCACTTCCTATTATTTTTCAAAGGCAAAATCCCACATTCATATATTTATCTTACAAGCTTAGTGGGTATTACAGTTCTAGCAGCTTCTTGTAAGGTTCTGTTTTTACGTTCTACTAAACCATTTTGTTGGGGGGGTTCTAGGGCAGGAGAATTCATGTTTGTACCCATTTATTTCACACAATTCAGTGAAGTTGTGATTGTCAAATTCTCCTCCATGATCACTTCTTATCCTTTTAATTTTAGTATCTTTTTCATTTTATGTTAATTTGCAAAAATTACTAAATATTTCAAAGGTTTCATCTTTTGTTTTTAGAAATTTTACCCAGGTGAACCTGGAGTAGTCATCAATTATGACTAAGCAATATTGGTTCTTGCTTAGTGACTTGGCTCCATGTGAATCAAATAGATCTAGGTGAAGGAGCTCAAGTAGATGGGTAGTTCTAACCGTATTGGTTGACTTGTGGGTGGACTTGGTTTGTTTTCCGTGTTAACATGCATTACAGATTGAGTTTTCAATAACTTTTAATTTGGGCAACCCTCTAACTAGTCCATTTTGACTCATTTTTGAAATGAGTCTTGTGTGAGTGTGACCGAGTCATCTGTGCCATAACTCAGTTTCCTCTTGTTGTGTTAGAAAACATTTTATTGAGGACGATGGTAGATGAATGGTGTAAACATTATCTTTCCGAGTGCCCTTAAGTGTGATTTTTGGATTATCGACATGTTTGACTATACATTCAGACTTGGTAAAATTGACTGAATAACCAGTATCGCATAGTTGACTTATACTTAATAAATTAAAATTAAAATTCTCAACTAACAGTACTTTTCGAATAATAAAATCAGAATTAAGCTCGATATTACCTTTTCCGATTACTTTCAGTTTTCCATCGTTGCCGAATGCAACTGATCCTAGGTTTTTTAGTTTTAGCTTAGTGAACTTCATTCTATCTCCAGTCATATGTCTGGAGCATCCACTGTCCAACATCCATTGATCCAATTCCTACACATAAAGTAGTTGATGGATCAAAAGACAGTTTGATTGAAGTAGGTCCCTAATTTAGCATCTTACCTAATCTGAGTTTATTTGGTGATGTTTAATTGAGAGTTATTTTAAATTAATTCAATTTTGAAATTGGTTAAGTTAATTTGATTTGAAGATGTTTAAGTAAATTGGAGGAATGTATAAATTTTAATTTGCTTAGTCATCTCACCCGATGTATGTTTTTCAATCAGGGGATCCTATTATTTTGTGAGATGAATTAGTTCAATTTTTAGGGTTTGTTTAACTTTACGTTAGATTCGGGTTTAGTTTTGGGTTCAACAAGTAAGCGTTATTTGGATAAACTTCTGGGCTATGGTGAGTCACAAGGAGCTCATTAAAGTAACCATGCTTTCGAGGTTTCCCAAATAGTCCTACCCATTGAGATTAATACTAAACCTTGGTCTAACTAGTTAGGATCCATTTAAGGGTAGCTTCGGTTAGTTCCACTTGGCCAAATGCACCAGGTCGAAGCCATATCTTCCTAGACATGCGATGCCCAAGTTTTCCCAACGTACAATCATCCAAAAACTTCGCCAGTACTGTGCTTCAAGTTAAAATTTAACCCCTTTTTAATCTATCCTTATTTGCCCATCTGGGTAATCTACTCTTGTTTTACCCATTTCGGGTAGATTAAGTTCGGTTACCCTGTCGGGTAAATAGATTTCGGAGTTGCCAGTTATTCTGGACCCTCCTTCTATTTGATTTTTGAGTTTTGAATTTTGAATCTTGAATTTTAATTCCGAATTTTGAATTTTAAGTTTTTAATTACGAATTTTGAATTTGAATTTTAAGATTAATTTTGAATTTTAATTTTGAGTTTTAGATTAATTTTGAATTTTTAATTTTGAGTTTTAGATTAATTTTGAATTTTGAATTTTGAGTTTTAGATTAATTTTGAATTTTTAATTTTGAGTTTTTTAGATTAATTTCAAATTTTGAATTTTGAGTTTTAGATTAATTTTGAATTTTTAATTTTGAGTTTTAGATTAATTTTGAATTTTTAATTTTGAGTTTTTAGATTAATTTCGAATTTTTTATTTTGAGTTTTAGATTAATTTTGAGTTTGATAATTAATTTTGCATTTTAATTGATTTAGCTCCCCCTAGATCATAGCCTCGATAAGGTCTATTGAGGTAATGTATCTGATCTTTAGGGACCCAATATTGTCCAAGTCCAACTTGATTGATCAGGTTGGACTTGGCAACCCATGCTTGGACCACTTTTCTATTTGGTTTGTTTATTAAGGATAGGTAAGATTTATATTTCTTTTTATATCCTAGTCCAGTTCGATTGTAGATTGCCCTTTGTGTTCCAAGAATTAAGTCAAGATTCTTGGATCCTAAGGAAAATCGTTCTAGGGTAGTTTTCAAATCCTTTACCTGACTTTTCAGATTGGAATTCTCTTCCTCAAGTTTTTGAACTTGAGTTGAGGTTTCAGTCTGAACTTGATCAGTTAAGGATTCGTTGTTTGGCGTTTCTTTAAGGAGTGTTACCTCCTTTAGAAGCGCTTTGATTCGAATCTTGGACTTAGCTACTTTATGCATTAAATAATTAATTAAACTATATAACCGACTTTTACTTACAGAGGGGTTCGGCCCTTCAGAAACGGATGTGGATCCGTGGCTTCTCTCGGACTCGGCTTTTGATTCGTCCTCACTTCCAGATCCGTTGGTGAAGTCCCGGGCTGTCAAGGCAAGAAAGTTCGTCTGTTCTTGTTCTTCGTTGTCGAATTCCTCGGAAGAAGACTCGTCCCATGTTGCCTTCAATGCCTTCTTTCTTTTGGGTTTCTTTGGATCCTTCTGGTTCGGGCAATTCGCCTTGATGTGACCCTTCTGATTGCACCCGTAGCATGTCACTTCGAATTTGACCTTCGAGCTTGGTTGGGCTTCTTTAGACTGAATGGCCTTTCTAAGATCCTTTTTGTTGAAGCCCTTCTTTTTGCAGAGCTTCTTTACTAAGCTGACTATTTCGATTGTGAGTTCATCATCGTCTTCTGAGTTTGGTTCTTCTTCTGACTCAGGTTCGGTTCTTCGCTTGACCTTTGACTCACGCGATCTCCCTGTTCCTGCAACCAAAGCCAACCCTTTCTCGGTCGGGCGTGCATTAGTCTGTTCATGAAGTTCGAATTCTGCAAACAGTTCATCTAATTTAATGGTAGACAAGTCCTTGGAGACCTTGTAGGCATCTACCATGGATGCCCACAAGGTGTTCCTTGGAAAGGCATTTAGAGAATACCTTATGATGTCCCGGTTGTCTACCTTCTGTCCAATCGCATGAAGACCATTGAGCAGATCTTGAATCCGGGCATGGAGTTGGGCGGCTGTTTCACCTTCCTGCAATTTGATGTTAAATAATTTATTAAAAATTAAGTCTCTTTTACTTACTTTGGTGTCGGATGTCCCTTCGTGAAGTTCAATTAGCTTCTCCCACAATTCTTTGGCGCTGTTGAAGGGGCCGACGCGGTTGAGTTCTTCTTTTGATAGGCCACACTGGAGGGTGCAGGTTGCCTTGGCATTAGCTTCCACTTTCTTGATTAAGGATGCATCCCAGCCCTCGTACGGTAGTGGTTTGCCGGTGGTGTCAGATGGTAGTTCGAATCCGGTTTTGACAATCATCCAGACTTCAAAGTGAGTCTGGAGATATGCCTCCATCCGAACTTTCCAGTACCCGAAGTCGTCTCCGGTGAATAGCAGCGGGCGGGCAGTACTGTAGCCTTCTTGAAGGGCCATTTCAGTTTTACCTAAAGCGAAAAACAACCACAAAAAAAAATGTCCCAGGACTTGGTCCTGGCTTAGTAGTGCGGAAGGAAAAAAATGAATCACGAACTCGGGTGGTGTTGCACCAATTCCGAGAAAAACCGATTCGATGGAAAAATAATTAGAATATAGCTATGAGGCTAAATTCTAATCGACTCCGAAAAAAAATACCACGACAAAAATATTTTGAATGGTGGTTGCACCGATTCAAAATGACCCCGCTCTGATACCAATTGATGGATCGAAAGCGCTAGAGGGGGGTGAATAGCGCTCGTGGCTATTTCATTTTTCGAAATCGTAAATCGTACGTGAAACTAATAGAGTAATAAGCAGCGGAATAAAGACAGTCAACACAGAGCCTAAGGCGACTCCTACTCGAAGGCCTGCGATCCTTGATCGCTTCCGGTGGGCAACAACTATAATATCGTGAATAAGTACAACTGGAATTGAAATAATACCGACAACAAAATAATAACTGAAGCTTTAGGTCGTCGGCGACTGTAACAGCACTTTAGAGTCGTTTCTTGAGCAGCACACAGCAGAAGGAAGGCTTGTTCAATTGTCGTTGTGAAGCTGCACCTCAACCCTCTTTTTATATGACATTCAGGGCGCCTGGATCCTTTCCGAGCGCCTGGAGTGTGACGTGGCCAACCAACCAGGATGCTCCACGTGGCGAAGTCGCGGCAGTGATAAAATTTGATCCCGGGCGCCCGGACCTCCGGGCGCCCGGATCCATTCCGGGCGCCCGGACCACCTTTTTCCAGCAGGTTCCTCACCTGCAAACAAAGGTTAGTCCGAGCAAAATACCCTGCAAGACAGTGTTAGAATCTGATAAAATAAAGTAAGGAATAACTAACAGTTTTCGGACTGTCCGAGTCTGACTTCGGATTCCCAACCGGAAACTCTAGGTCGACCCGACGCCTACTGTTCCTTCTACGAGGAACGCGTCCTCACCTACTCCCCTCAGGAGAGATTACCTGATGCCAGTCCGGTCCTCTAGACCGACTGGACTTCCCGCCTAGGGTTACCACCCCTTAGGACCTAGGGTTACCTCCCCCTAGGGTTTTTCTCCACCTAGGGTTACCACCCCCTAGGACCTAAGGTTGCCGCCCCTTAGGGTCTTCCTCCACCTAGGGTTACCGCCCCCTAGGACCTAAGGTTACCACCCCTTAGGGTTTTCCTCCACCTAGGGTTACCGCCCCCTAGGACCTAAGGTTACCACCCCTTAGGGTTTTTCACCTGCCTAACCGCTGCTAGGACTTTCCTGAAACACTCATTTAAACATGTTAGATTACACACTAACTTAACTTTGAATCCTTTGCCATTATCAAAACTAAGGTTCGATCGTCGGATGCTTCCTGCACCAACATCAACCTTATCGCCATGTCGGACTAAGTCCACCTGCAGGGTTTAACATGACAATCCTTATGAGCTCCTCTTGGGGACATTATCAACCTAGATAACTAGGACACAGTTTCCTTCTATAATCAACAATACACACTATAAGTGATATCATTTCCCAACTTATCGGGCTTATTGATTTATCAAACTAAATCTCACCCATTGATAAATTAAAGAAATAAATATCAAATATATGTGCTTGTTATTATATTAGGATTAAGAGCACATACTTCCATAATAACTGAGGTCTTTGTCCCTTTATAAAGTTAGTATAAAAGAGACGACCTCTAATGGTCCTACTCAATACACTCTAAGTGTACTAGTGTAATTATATAGTTAAGACAAACTAATACCTAATTACACTACGATCTTCCAATGGTTTGTTCCTTTCCATCTTGATCGTGAGCTACTGTTTATAATTTATAAGGTACTGATAACATGATCCTCTGTGTGTCACACCACACACCGTGTTATCTACAATATAAATTAATTGAACAACTACATTTATCATAAATGTAGACATTTGACCGATGTGATTCTTATTTCTAGATAAATGTTTATACCAAAAGCTAGGCTTTTAGTATACATCCTAACAATAACATCTTGGGATCAGTGTGA
Organism: Zingiber officinale; assembly: GCF_018446385.1. Classification (NCBI taxonomy): domain Eukaryota; kingdom Viridiplantae; phylum Streptophyta; class Magnoliopsida; order Zingiberales; family Zingiberaceae; genus Zingiber; species Zingiber officinale. Next base: position 43,222,088 of record NC_055994.1, read on the forward strand.
GCAGAAATTTTTGGACAAATTTTACCCGTCGAGTAAAACTACACACATGAGGAATTTAATTGCAAGCTTCAAATAGATAAACTCAGAATCGCTATTCAAAGCATGGGACAGATTCAGGAATATGTTAAGATAGTGCCCTCATCATGGCATCGAGAAGTGGTTGGTGCTACATTTGTTCTACAATGGAATCAACTATCATATGAAGGTGCCCCTCGATTCTACAACAGGAGGGGCGTTAATGAACAAGAGCCTTGATGAAGCTGAAGAGATCATAGAAAATGTGTCACAAAACCACCACCAGTGGGCAGCTAAACGATCTGGAGGTTCTTTCTCTAGGAATCTAATAAAGGCATCAGGAAAATTTAACGTAGATGCAGTCACGCTCATGTCTACAAAGCTGGATGCTCTGACCAAGAAGCTTGAGACCATGGGGAACAACGCAACCAATGCAATAGTATGTGTTTGCGAAATTTACAGAAGTTCAGATCATGCTCAAGATACTTGCCCCCTAGGACCAATACAAGCACAAATAAACCAACTTGAGTAATGCGATGTGATAGTCAGTTATAACCAAAAGCAAAACAATCTCTACTCTAACACATACAACCCTAGGTGGAGGAACCACCCAAATTTTTCTTACCGGGGCAATTAGGATCAAGGACTAGCAAAACAAAGTTACCAACCTGGGCAACAAAGCTACCCACCTGGACAACAGATTTATCAACAACAGCAACCTTCACAACTATCCATAATCGAAAAGATGCTTGAAGAAGCTCTCTTGGAAAAAAAAGAGATGAAGAATGAAATTAAGCAGTTGAATCAAAGATTGGAGAATTCTGAGAAGCATCAAAAGATGCAGGGTAGCCAAATCGCCCAGATAGCCCAGTCCTTTTCAAGAGCGCCAGGAGCATTTCCAGGAAAGACTGACATAAACCTGATGGAACATTGCAACCATATTAAGCTGAGGAGCGGACGGACTTTGAGAGACTCCCAAATGATTGCTTAGAAAGGAATTGACTCAGAAGAAGAGCCCTCTCCTCTAATGCCTAATTTGGTCCAGAACAAGGATAGGGAGGAGTTCACCAAGAAGGTCAAAGGGACTCTTCCACTTCCCCCATAAGTTAGACAATTCCTTTCCCCCAGAAACTAATTACATCCCAAAAGGATGAAGAGTTCCACCGATTCCTTAAGAAGATTAACGAAATATGCATTAAAGTACCTCTGATAGATACACTGCACCAAATATCGAAGTTCAACAAATTTTTAAAAGGTATTCTATCTAACAAAAGACAGACGGGAGACTTCGAGACTGTGGCATTGACAGAGAAGTGCAGCGCTCTACTCATGGAAGATATTCCCCCAAAGCTCCAAGATCCAGGAAGTTTTTCTATACAGTGTAAAATTGGCCCTAAGCTCATACAAAAGGCTTTCTGCGACTTGGGAGCGAGTGTTAGCCTACTTCCATACTCATTATGTAAGAAGCTAGGACTCCAAAATATTAAACTTACTACTATAACACTATAATTGGTGGACCATTCATGTAGATACCCAATAGGTATAGTGGAAGATGTGCTAGTAGAGGTAGGTGGATGTATCATTCCCACAGATTTTATTATCCTAGACATGGAGGAGGATCCCAAGATCCCAATCATCCTTGGAAGATCCTTCCTCACCACCGCTGGAGCCCTTATTGATGTGAAAAATTACAAGTTATCCTTGGAGATTGGTAAAGAAAGATTAGAATTCGATTTATCTAATTCTCCTAACTGCATCTCCTCTTCTCAGGGAAATTCTAGCAAGACAAATATACACAAAGCTGAGGATTGCAGTTTCCAAGAGAGGTCACCTCGAACAAGAAAAGAGAAGTACATCTGTCTTGCACACGCGAAACTGAAGATGCAGACTGGAGCATTAACCCTAGGAGGAGAGCCATTCTTCCATGGGTTTAGTCCACACTAACTGATATGGGGTCAATCTAAAGACCTAAAACAAGCGCTTCTTGGGAGGCAACCCAAGGATTTTCCTTTTAATTTTTATCAATTTGTCATTCTATTTATTTCAATGAAGTTTTTTTTATTGTCGGATCTTTGTTTTTAGGATGTGCATAACCTCCACGAGCTGGCCACGATCGTTTCATGGGTGTGGAGGCGTCAAAGGACTACGTGCGTAAGAGAGTCAGTCGTGTGACCCCGCACTGCCATGTGAAGCTAACAGAGGAAGAAATGCCAATGGCCGTGCGACCCCGCACGGTCGTGTGGCTTGTGCAGAGAAAGAACAATACACGGTCGTGCCGAATGGCACGACCATGCAAAGTCACTAGAGGGGAAGAGGGGAAGAGGGCACATGCCGTGCAGATTTGGCACGGCCGTGTGATCGTGGCCGAGAGGAGGAAAGAACCGACCGTGTCAACTGACACGGCCGTAAGCAATCAGGAGGAGGGCGTGTGGATTCATACACAGCTCGACCCAATTCCACACCTATTAAGGCACGGGTGAGCAAAGGCTTACACGGTCGTGCCACCACCATCATCTCCATCCTCATACCCCCTTCTCTTTCCATCCTCCCACAAGTTTCCAAAAGTGCTACCACCCATCTCCCACATTCATCTCATTCAAATCTACCTCTCCTATCATCCGTGATGTCGAATATCATCGAAGGGAGCTCTTGTCAAAGGAAAGGAAAAGAGTTGTTGGTTGTCTCAAACAAGAGGAATGCACGCTTCAAAGGTATATCTAACAACTTCACCATTACTTTCTCTAGTGATGAACAATTGCATCGTTATCACTCTTTATCCAAATGTTCTATTTTGAGCACTAGGTTTATGGACCAAGAAACCTTGGAAGTGCTGGGGTTTAGGAATGATATTGATTGGTTGCTTGGTAAAATAGGTTGGACTAACGTAATGACCATGAAGTACCCAACTTATCCTCGTATCATTTTGGAAATTTTAAGCTCCATCATTGTTGATAATATTCAAGGAGGAGGAAAATTAAAATTTCGTTTATTTAATGATGACTATAAATGGAGTCTTGAGGATTTTAATGTATGCTATGATTTGTCTATGGATGGAGCTTACATAATCCTACATGCTTTTGAAAATTCAAATTTATGGGAGCAAATTGGTGGACGGTCTTACTTTAATCCATATGTTTCTAATGGCACTAGTATCATTAACCCAATTTTTCAATATGCCCATATGATGATGAGGAACATGATATTTGGAAGGGGCGGTAAAGAAGAAATTGTAAAACTTTCAGACTTGTATTGTTTATGGGCAATGATATAAAATGTGTCTATTAATTCTGGATATTTCTTTTTAAGGCACTTGATAACATTAGGAAAGGCTTCTTCTCTGCCCCCATTGTTTTAAGAGAATTGCTTACTCATATTGCAGAAGTACTAGGTTATGATATGAGTGGTCTTGAAATGATTGAAGATATTTCTCGAATGGATTTAAATTTTTGTTTAACCACTCATTTGATTCTCCGAGAGAAATATGGGTATAGTCTTGTGATTAAGGATTCTTTTCCCCTTAGATTGCCTAACCTGGCTTTGACTATGATCCATATTAAGGATAATTGGCGTTTGACTTTAGCAAAGTAATATATTAACCCTGTTGGTTAGTTCTAGGAAAGCGTACCGGTTCCACTATACAAAAATTTTTTGTACAAGTGTCGAACCTTTCCTTAAATAACCTATTGTGTTCTTTAGAAGTTAAATTAGGAATCACAGACAGAACTTAACATCATTGATTCCAAATTTAACTTATTTGTTCTTGATGGTTTAGATTTGAATCGTAAGCGGAACTTAACACTATTGATTCAAATCCACCTATATTATTAATTCCATTAAATATTAATTTCCAAAATTGGCTTCCAGGACTGCATGGCGAGGCACATGGCCTTCTTAGATATGGGAGCAACCACCACCGCCTAGACAAAGCCTTTTAAGGAAAGCTAATATTTAATTTCCTTAAATAACTCTAGGTTTAACCAAAAAGAACAATCGAATCACAAATTCAAAAAATAAAAGAAAAGAAACACAACTTCGAAACAAATCCGAAAACTCTAGAATCATATGCCTCTTGTGTTTGGTATTTCCAAAAATAACTTATACAAAGAAAACTAGTATGATGCGGAAAACAATTACTAGTTATACCTTTCTTTGTAAGCAAATAACCTCTTGATCTTCTACCGTATTCCTCTTCTTATCCCGAACGTTGTGTGGGCAACGATCTACCGAGATGAGAATCCACCTAAGCCACCTTCTTCTCCAAGCAATATTCGGCCACCACAATAGCTCCATGAAAGGATGAGGTTCGGCCACCACCAAGCTCCAAGGGATGCTAGGAAACAAAGCCTCCTCCTCCTTCTTCTTCTTCAAGTAAAATCCGGCCACCAACCAAGCTCCTAGAGAAGTTGCCACCGGCCACAAGAAGAAGAGAATAGGGAGAAGCTAGGGTCGCCCACCAAGGAGGAAAAGAGAGGAAGAATAGAATAGAGTCGTTAGCCATAAAGGCACCTCTACCCCCTCTTTTATAATCCTTGGTCTTGGCAAATAAGGAAATTTAAATAAAAAACTTTCTTAATTCTTTTTCCATGAAAAGGAAAATTTATTTAATTAAAAATATTTTTCTCTTCTCACATTACATGGCCGGCCACATTAAAGCTATAAACAAGGAGAGTTTTAATTAATTAAAACTTCCTAATTTATCTCCGGAAATTTATAAAAAATTCCTCTAATAATTTTTCCCTTCATGGTGGATTATAAAAGGGAAATTTTATAAATTAAAATCTTTCTTTTAAACATGTGGATAATTTTTAAAAGGAAAGTTATCTCTAAAAATTAAAATCTCCTTTCAATCTACAAATAAGGAAATATATCAAATCTTTTCTTAATCTTTTGTAGAAACTTATAAAAGAGATATTTAATTTTTAAACTCTCTTTTAAATCATGAACATTGTTAAAAAAAGGAAAGTTTTCTTAAAATTAAAATCCACCTTTCAATCTACAAATAAGGAAAGATTTCAAATCTTTTCTTAATCTTTTGTAGAAAGCTATAAAAGGAAAGATTTAAATTTCAAACTCTCTTTTAAAACCATGATATCCACATAAGAAATAATTTTAATAAAAATCCCTTATAAATATGACGTGGCCGGCCACCTAAGCTTGGGCTCCAAGCAATTGGCCGGCCACCTTAAGGCTCAACCTTTAGGCATGGCCGACCCTAAGCTTGAGCTTCAAGCTTGGCTTGGCTGGCCCCTATAGGTTGGGTAAGAAGGTGGGTATAATTCTCTATATACAAGAGGCTACGATAGGGACCGAGAGGAGGAATTGATTTTGGTCTCCCGATGAAATTAAGCTTCCCGTGTTCGCCCCGAACGCCCAACTTAATTTCATCAATAATAATTCATTCCGCTAAAGAACTATTATTGAACTATCGCACCAATCCCAAATTACCTTTTGGGCTCCTTCTTATTATGAGTGTATTAGTCTCCTTGTGTTTAAGATGTCGAATGTCCACTAATTAAATAACTTACTGACAACTCACTTAATTAATATTTTAGTCCAAGAGTAGTACCACTCAACCTCATCGTCATGTCGGACTAAGTCCACCTGCAGGGTTTAACATGACAATCCTTATGAGCTCCTCTTGGGGACATTATCAACCTAGATCACTAGGACACAGTTTCCTTCTATAATCAACAACACACACTATAAGTGATATCATTTCCCAACTTATCGGGTTTATTGATTTATCTAACTAAATCTCACCCATTGATAAATTAAAGAAATAAATATCAAATATATGTGCTTGTTATTATATTAGGATTAAGAGCACACACTTCCATAATAACTGAGGTCTTTGTTCCTTTATAAAGTCAGTATAAAAAAATGACCTCTAATGATCCTACTCAATACACTCTAAGTGTACTAGTATAATTATATAGTTAAGACAAACTAATACCTAATTACACTACGACCTTCCAATGATTTGTTCCTTTCCATCTTGATCGTGAGCTACTATTTATAATTTATAAGGTACTGATAACATGATCCTCTGTGTGTGACACCATACACCATGTTATCTACAATATAAATTAATTGAACAACTATATTTATCATAAATGTAGACATTTGACCAATGTGATTCTTATTTCTAGATAAATGTTTATACCAAAATCTAGGCTTTTAGTATACATGCTAACAAACCCACCTCCAACCTTCCTTCCTAGAAATATGCCTTCGGTTAATCGAGATATTTTGCAATTCGATTTCCAAGAATTTCGTCCTATTATTAACTCTCTTCATTATGATTTGGAACAAACTAATAGATTGTTTACTAGAAATTTTTGCATGAAGGATTAGCAATTTAAGCACTTGCAGGACTATTTTAGGAGTGAAAGAGATTTATGCACACGAATGCTTGAATTCATGGATGCTCATAGGAAGAGAATGGCTTGGAATGAGGATTTTAGGTGGTATATGAGGAATTTTCAGAGTAGTATTGATGAGTTGTTCTCGTATCATAAACAAGTTAGGGAATTGAGATGGGTAGTTGAGTCTTATCCTGAGCTTCTCGACCTCCCTGACCTTCAGCCTCATCGGCCATTTTGATTTCATCGGGACGATGAAAAATCTAAGTTTGGGGGGGTGTTGTGTTTGCACAACCTGTGTCGAGTCCTTTTCTTTTCTTTCTTTCTTTCTGTAAATTTATTTAGTTTGCTTACATTTCATTTTTATTTCTTTTAGTTTCATATTTCAACTTGCATCTCATTTGCATTTTCTTTTCCCACTTATAGTTTTAAGGCATATTTGAGAGGTGTTGTGTTTACACAACCTGAGTCGTGTCCAGTCTTTTTCTTTTCTTTCTTTCTGCAAATTTATTTAGTTTGCTTGCATTTCATTTTTATTTCTTTTAGTTTCATATTTCTACTTGCATCTCATTTGCATTTTCTTTTCCCACTTATAGTTTTGAGGCATATTTGAGAACATCAAACCCTCTACTTCCTCTGCTGACTTATCCAATAGTAAAATGACTAGCACTTGTATTTTCTTAGTTCATATGTTGTAGAAATAGTGTTAGTATATTTGGTATACCTCCTTTCTCTATCTTTGGTAGCATGAAATAAGCTAAGCATTGTACGGAGTTTAGTATAAGTCTTGGCCTAACCTTAAGGTTCTTACTTTCACTTCACATAAGTACTTAAGCTTGAATAGTAGAAATATTTTAAAATAGTTATGATTCATCCAATTTGCTTAGTACTTTTGTTCCCATGGGAATTCTTTAGTTATATTTTGGTTACTGGATGACCTCGGATCATGGAAGCTTGTTTGAAAAAATCTAAATCCCAACATATGCATCTGACATTTGTGATTAGTGCTACGCACAAAAAAAAAGTGCTAAATAAGGGATAAAAAATAGTTGTCGTGAGCGGAAACTAACAATTTATCCCTTTAAGACCAAGTTAGATTACTGGGGAAATAAATGTTATGTTTCTCTTGATTCAAGTAATATCCTTTGAGACCTTATGTGATTTAAGGAAAATGAACCAAGTATGTGGTAAGTAAGTGCCTATCACCGGGAGCATTAGGAATTCAATTGTATGATGACTTAACTAGGACAAAAAATTGAAACCTGAAGAGTTTGAGTTACTTATTGCATCGAGCACAAAGAACTTATGCTTAGGCCATACTTAGGTTACTCCACAATCATGCTTATCAATGAAACTAGTTGATAGAGTTAGCCAAGTACACTAGGGATTATGATACACTATAGGAACTCATGAACATAGTTGTAGCATTTTGCTTGAGGACAAGGAAAGGTTCAAGTTTGGGGGTGTGATGTGAGAAAATATTATGATCATTTATGCATGCTTTAACGCACATTCATTTTCTTTATTTGAATATATTCTTTGCACGATCATCTCTCTTATCGTTTATTCAGCTTTTTTACTCTTTTATTGGAGATCTGCTCTTTGTTTGATTTTGTGTTGATAGGGACAACTTTTGGAGTGAAAACAACGATTGTCAATGCACCCGAGCAAAGTAGAGCACGGTTGTGCACCCCTGCACGGTCGTGTGGCAATTCCAGATAGAGAGAAGAGCAAGGCCGTGCAACCCTCTACTACCATATGGCCATTCACCGAGAGAGACATGAGCACGACCGTGTAACCTTGCACATCCGTGCCTCACTACCAGGAGCCAAGATCCACACGGTCGTGTGAACCTCACACGGCCATGCAGTGCAACCCGAGCCAAAGCAAGACACGGTCGTGTAGAGATGGCACGGCCATGCCACTTTACCTGAAAACAAGAAGAGCTTGGTCGTGCGAATTTTACATGGTCGTGCCACGGGTCGTGCGGCGCCCGTGCCCTAGCCTATATAAAGGCTTTTAGCTCTTCTTCTCGGGCGGAGGAGGCGAGCCATCAGAAAGGATTTACGTTGTGTCGTTCCATGCTATCCCGGACTTCTGAGATCACTGCCATCATCACATCAACTCCTGAAGCAAAGGATTGGACCCGAAGATCACTCGACGTTATTGGATAAGCATCTTTTCACTTTCTCTCTTCCCGTTTGAGGATTGTATGCTTACTTTTATTATGTCTGTGGGTTTTTCTCCGACGTCTATGGAGTAGATCCCTTGTTCTAGGATTAAGGAGTAATTGTGGATAGGGTTTGATGTAAGACTCATGTTTATGCCTTTACTTATTGGATGACTTCGCTTGCTTGGTTTCTATTTGATATGCATGAGACTCGCTGAGATTATCTCGTCATATTGGTCGATTGTGTAGGAATTACTAATTTCATAAAGAGAGGATCTTAGATCGTATACCCAAGGGGCCCTACTGACAGGGGTAACCCGTTCACGGACATCTAGGATACTCCCTTGAAAGGAGAGGCAACTTCTCCACAAGGAAGTAAGAAACTAAACCAAATCCCTATCTCTATCCTTAATGATACCGATTAGATTTGTATTCTTGTAATCTACCAAGGTGCCCTAGTGATAGGGGTTAACCGTAACAGGATTTCATAGGGATCTTCTCTGTTTAGTGCTTAAGGATAACAGCTTTAACTTCTGGTGAATGCATGTTGATTGACAATGAGGAAAAGATAGAACATGATACATCAGGTTCCACCACAACGAAATCGAACTCCTAGAACTCTTCCCAAGCCAAGTTAACCTTTCTCTCTTTTGCTAGTTCTCACATCTACTTCCCCATTCCCTTTCCTCTTAGGAAATAGTTAACTTACAACCATCGGTAGTTTAGCTAATTCTATGTGAACAATCGCTAGTACTTATAACCAGTCCTTGTGGGATCGATAATCTTTTATTACTGATGACGTATCCCTTCACTTGCGGAAGCGTAACATCCATCCACCGCCAGAAAGAGGATTTCATTCAAAAATACCATAAATGCATTAATAAGCATTCTCTCCTCTCTATTTCATGTATTGAGTTATAGATTGTTGTTCTTCTTTATCTCTTGAGTGTATTTACTTCTCCATGTTGTAGTTCTCTAAATTCTAGGATGTAGGGCGTAAGTGTGATGTGATGATGTATAAACTATGGATTTAACTATTTCCTTATTCAATGATATGTTTATAACTTATTTTTGTTTGATTAAATGTATGTGTGTGAATGTGATGAATTGCGGTGGATTTTATCACCTTGTAGAGGAGAAGGTTTAGATCATATGATTGTGGGGCCCTAGTGATAGAAGATATCCATTTAAGTAGACTTTCTATAGTGATCCTTTTGAAAAGAGGCTAATTCACTACAAGGAGATAACTAATTAGAGGTAAATAACATTTTCTCAATTTAATATTATGATGTGACTTGTATAATATAGATTGTATGACTAGGGGCTCTCACATGATAGGGGTATCTCTTTAACCAGACTTTCTAATATTACATCTTTACTTAATTACTTTGAAATAAATGTAAACATGCTAATTAGAGGATTAATGGATTTTCCCTAATTTAGTGTTAGAAAGTGAATTGTGTAATCTAGATTGTATGACCACGGGGCCCTAGTGATGGTGTCACATAGGGTAATCCTTTAACTGAACTTTCTAGTGTAACATTTTTTTCTTAATAACATTGAAATTGAGATAAGCACTCAGGTGTAACCTTCACGAATTCATATTGATAATTTGTAAATAATCCCCACAAGTGCATATATATGGAGGTAAGGAGGTGAACAAAACATAAGATATCAACTAGCATTATAGTGAAACCAAAATCTTAGAATCATTTTTCCCAAACCAATTTCCCTCTTTGATCATTTGCTCTCTCTCCCTCTCTCTTATTCTCTTGAGCGCACTTGATTTCACATAGCTTTCAATCGTCTAGATAATTTATTTTGCAAACTCAACTAGTGCTTAATCAATAGTCTTGATAGATTCAATATTTTATTACTTGACAACATTCCATGTATTTGCAAATTGATATAACTAGTTTTTGCGTCATTATCGGGGACTATTTTGATTAATATTAGTTGATTATCAATTTAGTTAATCTATATGTCTTTCTTTCATGCAATCCCTATTTTATCTCTCTTCTCTTCTCATATTTCTATTTCTGTAGGTCATAAACTTTCTTTGTAAGCTAGATGGATGTTCAAACTCAATGGTTCAACCAATTTGATGTTGTGATTCTTTTTGACTCTTATTATGAGCTCTCTAGTGTAACATGACATGTGATCAATAATTATCTAATACCAATTGACCCCGTGTATAGAGTAGGTGGAGAAAAATATGGTGTCCTCCCTTACTACAATGAATGGCTACAAAATTAGCAATATTGTGAGGCTTGTGAAGGAATAGGGCATATAATAGAAAATTACAATAAGTCATGACAATTGAAAATTTTGAAATTAAAACCAACAATATTGTGGGGTTTGTTAAGAAACAAGGCATACAATCAAAAATTACAACAGGTTGAAAATTTTGATGATTTTTTTCTAAAACTCTAAACAACTAGGACAAAGAGGATGTTGGCATTAAGGCATCAATTGAAGAAGAAAATTTAGTTGTATCTACCATTTTATTAGTACTCCTGTTGTTGATGTTAATCTTGGTACAATCTATCCTACCTATGATGATGCTATGGATAGAAGTGTAGAGACTTATGTTGTGGAAGCAATGCCTCAACAATCATTTTCTTTAGTTGTACAACCACTTAACATTATGTATGTTATAAGAATTAAACTTATTTTTGATTGAAGTGTAGGGACTTGTGTAGTGGAGGCAAAACCTCAAGAATCACTTCTTTTAGTGGCACCACCACTTGATCCAAAGCCTCTCCCAACCATAACTAAAATGATATTCGATGATTTACTCACTTTCGTGATTGATGAAGGTAAAATTTCATTTAATATATCTGAAGCTACTCAATAATATTTTCTCGAGCATATTTGTGGTAGAACATAGTTTTCATAGCAATCAGACGGACAATCTAGTGACAACCATTTGAAGTTGAACATATTTGATGAAGGCTTGAGACCTAGAACAAGCCAGTACGTTGCTCTTCCATGATCAAGATTTAAGATAGATGAAAGGTCATAAACCCTTAGCAAGAGGGTTCGAAAGTACCTTACTCCTCCATGAGTGAGGTTTATAAGATACTTCGTTAATGCCCTAATAAAAGAGGGAAGTGCAACCACCTTAAACCATGCGCTTCTGATTAAACCTAATAATGGGTCGAGCTTATGATCGTAAACAAGAACTTTTAGGAAGCAACCCAAGTTCTTTCTTATTTTCGTTTATTTTTTTTTTATCTTGTTTCATAGTTTTAACATTTTATTTTATTCAATTTCAAGACTAGGAGCACCCACAAGATGGTCATGGCAGTCACCACGAGTGTGGAAAAAAGTTGGAAAGAAAATGGAAGGTTGGCCATGCCCAAAAGGCATGGATGTGCCTCTTTAAGGTAGCCAACCGAACTCAACACAGGCAGGCCATGCCATTTCAGCATGACCGTGCCTTTTGTGTAAAAGGCTCCTATGATAAACACTGGAAGGCCATGCTTGATGCCTCAACAACTCTCGAGGCCAACACGGGCAGGTCATGCCTCTCTCAAAGTAGGCACTTGTGCCCATCATGAGCAAGTCATGCCATTTAGGCATAGCCATGCCTCACAGGAGGTGAGTCCCCCATTGTAATGCCCGAAAATTCTCAAAACTATTTTAGGAATATTCTATAATTTTTCTGGAATTATTAGATATTTTTCCAAAATTTTCCGAGTAGCGAAAGTAGCAAAAATAACTAGAAGAATAAAAAAGGCTTAAGCGGGAATTGAACTCGGGACCTCTCGGGTCCGCTAAACCTTTAGTTAGCCTTAGTAACCGGTGAACCCAGCAGGGTCGTGCTGAAAGAGAAGGGAAACATTTATATTTATATTGGAGTTGGGCCTAGTTACCCACTTAATATAAATTAAAAATTTAAGTTGGTTTGGGTTATTTCTTTTATTTGGTTCGGCAACTTCTCCCTCTCCAAACCCTCACCGACGCCAACTCCTTCTTCCTCTCCTCTCTCGGCGCCAACACCCAAGCAAGCCTAGGGTTCTCTCCCTAGGGCCCCAAGAACACTTTCCGGCGACGATTTCAGCACAAGGACGTTCCCCTCCGCGAGTAGAACACGTGGACGCGAGCGAATCGTCGAGAAGTCATCTCCACCGAAATTTCTAGTGATTAGATTTGTAAGAAATCTAGCACACCATGTAAGAAACCCCTCACCTGCGGTATAAGTAGCTTTCGCATGTTTTCTTTTATGCATTAGATTAGTTTTAATGAATTTTGTCAGCATATAGTGTATACTTTAACTCTTCTCACAGATTTAGGGATTAGTGAGCATCTCTAGATGGGCCGAGGACGTGTATCTTCTGTAGATAGGGGTTTAGACGCTGCTGGGTGCCTAGAGGTGGTCTCCCTGATCGAGAGGAGAGTTAGAGAGAGACAAATGCTCGACAAAATGCCTAGCATAGCCTTATGATACAGTGGCCATGTAGTTAAATGCCATAGAACATGTTAATTAGCATGATCAGTTCTATTTCAGCATTTATGAGACTAGATGTCCAAATGGGTGGGCTCCCACAGTCGCCTCTAGGTTCAGACAACCTAGTTCTAGGTTTAGATAACCTAGATTCAGCAAAATAATTTTAGCTATTTCAGTATTTTACTTTTCAGTGGCACTGTACTGGATTAGATATCCATTGGGTTGGGCTCCCATAGTCGTCCCTAGGTTTAGCTGACCTAGTAAACCCTACTAGTTTCGGAACTTGCAATCCCGGGTCTAGTTAGGGATGCGCGCACAGCAAGTACAGTTGTCAGGGCCCTTCAGCAGCATGTTTAGTATTTTTACTTACTATATGTATATGGTTTTCAACCTTTCACAAATTAGTTCATGAATTCAGTACAGTCCTAGCAGTAGCTCAGTTTTTAACATCAGCTTAGTTCTTCATTGATATCATGTGATTGATATCATGTTCAGTTTTAGATATGCCTTGATTGTATGCTTATATGCCATGCCATGTTTAGTTTATTCAGTATACTTAGCATAACCTGTCAAACAACATGATTTAAAATCATATTTGCATCGTATGCATGTTTTAGTGAGGTAGATGGTTTCTTACTAAGCTTTTAGCTTACAGATACTATTTTCCTTATACTGCAGATACAGGTAAAAGGAAAATGGACTAGCAGTGGAGGCTGGAGGTCAATGCAGGTGAAGATGTGTGTGGATGGAACCTGGAAGAAGATCTTAGGGAACTTAACAAGCTTTATCTAAATACTAGAACTGTTTTAGAGATTTAGCATTTTGCAATTTAGTTTGTTCATCGTTATGAATTAGTTAATCATGTCCTTATTATGTTTAGAACACTTCTTTTATGATGTTAGAATGTTGGTAGATAGTGTTACAAGGTTTTCCAGTTGTTGTAGAGTTTGTAGGAGTGATTGAGGCACGAAACAGTGCTGAAATCAGAGTTTCAGCGCGAAATCAGAAACTCTGATCGATTCATGGATCGATCAGGGGTCCCCAATCGATCCCCGGATCGATTGAGGGTCGATTCCGCGAACAGAAGGCTTCTGGATCGATCAGCCGATCGATCCAGTCACACGCTGTCGCGAACAGAAGGCCTCTGGATCGATCGGTCGATCGATCCAAGCTATCCCTAGCGAACAGAAAGGTTTTTGATCGACCATTGGATCGATTGACTAGGTTGGATCGATCAGCCGATCGATCCAAATAAAGTCCCGTGCACAGAAGCACGCGGGATCGATCACTGGATCGATCAGTGAGCCTGGATCGATCAGCCGATCGATCCAGATTATCACCCGAGCACAGTAGCAGTCGGGATTGATCCATGGATCGATCCAACAGAGGGCAATCGACCCAGCTCAGTCTGGATCGATTGGGAAGTGTATTTTTGACCAAGAAACTTAGCAGATCAGCTTCTAGTCCATAGGGGATGTAGGATATACCTTGTATCCCTTAGATTACATTCATCAGTACATGTAGAACCAAGAATGGTTATCAGTTAGCAACTAAAATTTAAATTAGATCAGTTTTCCGTACAGTTAGCACAGCATAACTGTAGCGATTGGCCTTACAGCTTAGTTAGTAGAAGGCGGGTCGTTACAGAGTAGTATCAGAGCAGAGTTCCATACTTCCTACACACACATCAGCATTGAACCTACAGCTTCCAAGTAAGAATACCTCTGCTTTATTTATGTTTCTTGCTTCTTGTTATAGCTCATGTTTATAAATAATTGATGCATGATAGTATATGATAATATATAACATGATAACGATAGTTATACAATTATGATTGTAATGGTTATTCATGTTCTGTCCCTATGTCTTTAGAAATGGCACAAGGACGCCCAGCTAGAAGGGCACTAGCTACTGAGCCCCAGCAAGAGGCAGGCAGTTCAGTGCCTCCTCCAGATCTTACAGCATTAGTGGCTCAGTTACAGCAGCAGCTAGCTGAACAGCGACAGGAAATAGCCACCTTAAAGGCTAATCAGCAGAGTACCCCCACAGTCACCCCGGAACCGAACCTGACGACTCCAGAAGTCTTAGAGGTTCCACCAGCCCAGCCAGTACCAGTACCAGCACCAGCAGTCCCAGCAGCTGAGCCAAGAAAGGAAGCCTATCTGATCCAGTGGCAGCGAGTCAAGCAAGAGAACTTCTCAGGCACTAGTGAACCATGGGATGCACAAGCCTGGTTCAAAACACTGGAGAGCACGATGGAGCTTCTGGACTGGCCAGAACATGAGAAGGTGAAGTGTGCCTCCTTCTGCCTGATAGGAGACGCACGCATGTATTGGGAAAGAATCAGAACGAAGCGCCCAGGGAACCAGATGTCATGGGCTGACTTCGAGAAAGAATTCTTCGAGGAGTTCTTTCACATACGGGTTACAAACCGCCACTACGACGAGTTCACTGAATTTCGTCAGGGCAACCTTTCAGTTGAGGAAGCCGTGAAGAAGTTAGCTCGTCTATGCCCAGAGCTAGTCAGCACAGAGAAGGAACGAATCCGGTTGATGCTCAAGATGTTGAGGCCAGAGATAGCAGTGAACGTGGCTGGTGGCATACATAGGCCACAAACCACAGAGGAGTTAGTGAGCAGTGCCTTGACCACAGAGCATTACCAGAACATCATAAAGCAGCAGAAGCAAGTTTCCTCAGAGTCCAAAGGCCAAGGAAACTCTCACACTCAAAAACAGCAAGGCCACAGCTCTAACTGGAAAGGGAACTCCAATGGCAAGCGCAAATCAGGGAGTGACCCAAAAGGAGGACCATCTAGCAAGCGACCCAGTTATCCAAAGTGTGCTACTTATGGGAAATTCCACCTAGGGGTTTGTCGCAAGGGCTCACGAGGATGCTTTGAATGTGGACAAGAAGGGCACATGGCCAAGCAGTGCCCGAACAAGACCGGTCTTGCGGGCCAGCCAGCTCAGTTATATTAGATGCAGGCCGCTCTAGAAGGTCCACTTATCAGCCAGGGCAGATTAGAAGCCCCTCCAGCTATGGCGAATGCGAGGATCTACTCACTCACCAGAGAGGACGTAGCCAATGCCTCGACAGTTGACACAGGTCAGATTAGCATTTTACAGTATAGTGCTACTGTTCTATTTGATACTGGGGCAACCCATTCATATATAGCCAGGATGTTTGCCGAAAAATTAGAAAGACCCTCAGAGGTACTCAGTGGTCAATTTTTGACGACACTACCTTCAGGAGAGATCATGGCATCCACGCACTGGCTCAGAGCAGTGCCGGTCATTATAGCAGACAGAGAGCTCTTTTGTGATCTGATAGTGCTAGGGATGACCGACTATGACGTTATCTTTGGAATGGACTTTCTGATCAGATATGGTACTACCATAGAGTGCCGTAAACAGAAAGTCATCTTCCAACCTGAAGCGGCAGTGCGGTTTGAATACAGCGGAGAACCAAAGAGAAAGGCCAAGAAGTTTCTCTCAGCTATGAAAGCACAGAAGCTACTGGATTCAGGATGTACAGGATTCCTAGCACACGTAGTCAATGCCAGCCAGGACAAGAACCAACAGCTAACAGAGGTTCGAGTCATATGTGACTACCCAGCAGTCTTCCCTGAAGAGTTACCAGGTTTAGCACCAGACAGGGAGATTGACTTTGAGATAGAGCTCATTCCTGGTACAAATCCTATCTCCAAGCTCCAGCAGAACTGAAGGAACTTCAGGAGCAACTACAGGAGTTGCTTGACAAGGGTTTCATACGCCCGAGTCACTCACCATGGGGAGCGCCTGTATTGTTCGTGAAGAAGAAGGATGGAAGCATGCGCCTGTGCATAGACTACAGATCACTGAACCAAGTCACGATCAAGAACAGGTATCCCCTTCACAGAATCGATAACCTGTTCGACCAGCTGAAGGGAGCAGCAGTGTTCTCTAAGATAGATCTCAGATCAGGTTATCATCAGGTGAAGGTTAAAGAAGGGGATATACCTAAGACAGCATTCAGAACCAGATACGGACACTACGAGTTCGTAGTCATGCCCTTTGGCGTGACCAATGCTCCAGCTACATTTATGGATCTCATGAACAGAGTATTTAGGGAGTATTTAGATAAGTTTGTTATTGTGTTTATCGATGACATTCTTATCTACTCAGGAACTCAGGAAGAACACTCAGAGCACCTGAAACTAGTATTGCAGACCCTTCAGCAGAACCAGCTATACGCCAAGTTCACGAAATGTGAATTTTGGCTAGATCAGGTGTCCTTCCTGGGTCACATCATCTCAAAGGATGGTATTATGGTGGATCCCAGCAAGATAGAAGCAGTAAGTAACTGGAAGAGACCTAAGAATGCCAGCAAAATCAGGAGCTTTCTGGGATTAGCAGGATATTACAGAAAGTTTGTAAAGGACTTCTCCAGGATAGTCTCCCCACTGACAGCTCTTACTAGAAAGAACAGGAAATTTCAGTGGACAGAGGACTGTGAGAACAGCTTCAGCGAGCTAAAAAGGAGATTGACCAGTGCTCCCATTTTGGCTCTACCACACAACACCAGCAGCTTTGACATCTATAGTGATGCCTCTAAGTTGGGACTAGGAGCAGTACTGATGCAAAACGGCAAGGTGATCGCCTATGCCTCCAGACAACTCAAGGATTATGAGAAGAATTACCCTACTCATGACCTTGAGCTTGCAGCAGTAGTGTTCGCTCTCAAAATTTGGAGACATTACTTATATGGAGCTCAGTGCAGAGTGTATACAGATCATCAGAGCCTGAAGTACTTCTTCACTCAGAAGGATCTGAACATGCGACAGCGCAGATGGCTTGAGCTAGTCAAAGATTACGATATAGACATCCTCTAACATCCAGGGAAAGCTAATAAGGTAGCCGACGCACTTAGCAGAAAATCCAGTGCTACCTTGTTATCTCTTACAGCCATGTCACCGCCCCTACAGAAGGAGATCGTAGATTTCGGTCTCGAACTCATCATTGGACAGCTCTCTACTATGACCTTAGAGTCTACCTTGCTTGGTGATATTCAGTCAGCTCAGGAGCAGGACCCTGAAATTCAGAAAATCAAGCAAGGGCTAGCAGAATCTGAAAGTAGAGAATTCAGAGTGTCCGATAGCGGGGTGTTGTATTTTGGTGACAGACTCTGTGTTCCAGATCAGGAGGAGCTATGGAGACAGATTTTAGATGAGGCTCACAAGACTCCCTATGCGATGCATCCAGGTTCCACCAAAATGTATCAAGACCTGAAGAACCATTTTTGGTGGCCCGGGATGAAGCGAGACATCGCCAGATATGTTAGCATCTGCCTCACCTTATCAGAGAGTTAAGGCAGAACATCAGCGACCAGGAGGAGTTCTGCAGCCTATACAGATTCCAGAATGGAAGTGGGAGGATATCTCTATGGATTTCATAGTGGGACTGCCCAGAACCACGAATGGTTTTGACGCCATCTGGGTAATAGTCGACAGGTTGACTAAATCAACCCACTTCTTAGCTATCAAGATATCCTACTCCATGGAGAAGCTAGCTCAGTTGTATCTCCAGGAGATCGTCAGACTACATGGAGTCCCAAGAACCATCATTTCGGACAGAGACAGCAGATTCACCTCACACTTCTGGGAGTGTGTACAGTCAGCATTGGGCACTAAGTTAAAGTTCAGCACAGCATTCCATCCTCAGACAGATGGTCAGACGGAGTGAGTAAATCAAGTACTCGAAGATACGCTCCGAGCGTGTGCCCTAGACTTCAAGGGAAGTTGGTGCAAATATCTGAGCTTAACAAAATTTGCATACAACAACAGCTATCAGGCCACTATCGGCATGGCACCTTACGAGGCTCTCTATGGGCGGAGGTGTAGATCTCCAGTCTGCTGGTATGAGAGTGGTGAACGGAAAGAACTAGAGCTTCAGACAGATCTAGTGGCAGATACCACAGCAGCTATACAGCAGATCCGCCAGAGGATAGAGACAGCTCAGAGCCGCCAGAAGAGCTATGCTGATACACGGCGCAGACCCTTAGAGTTTTCAGTCGGGGATACAGTGTTCCTCAGAGTAGCTCCCATGAAGGGAGTAATGCGTTTTGGGAAGAAGGGCAAACTTATTCCCAGATATGTGGGACCATACCTTATCAGCAGAAGAGTGGGCAAGGTAGCATATGAGCTAGAGCTACCCCAGGAAATGTCAGCCGTCCACAATGTATTTCATGTCTCTATGCTGAAGAAGCATACCCCAGATGCCACCCAGGTGATTGAGCCCCAGTCGGTACAGATCCGCGAAGACCTCAGCTATGATAGTCGGCCTATTCAGATAGTAGACCGAGCAGTTAGGAAATTGCGGAACAAGCAAGTACCATTAGTCAAAGTCGTTTGGCACAGTCACACAGCAGAAGAGGCAACTTGGGAGACAGAAGCCAGCATGAGACAGAAGTACCCAGAATTATTCTAAGTTCGAGGATGAACTTTTTATAAGATAAGGGGGATTGTAACGCCCGAAAATTCTCAAAACTATTTTAGGAATATTCTATGGTTTTTCTGGAATTATTAGATATTTTTTCAGAATTTTCCGAGTAGCGGAAGTAGCAAAAATAACTAGAAGAATAAAAAAGGCTTAAGCGGGAATTGAACCCGGGACCTCTCGGGTCCGCTAAACCTTTAGTTAGCCTTAGTAACCGGTGAACCCAGCAGGGCCGTGCTGAAAGAGAAGGGAAACATTTATATTTATATTGGAGTTGGGCCTAGTTACCCACTTAATATAAATTAAAAACTTAAGTTGGTTTGGGTTATTTCTTTTATTTAGTTCGGCAACTTCTCCCTCTCCAAACCCTCACCGACGCCAACTCCTTCTTCCTCTCTTCTCTCGGCGCCAACACCCAAGCAAGCCTAGGGTTCTCTCCCTAGGGCCCCAAGAACACTTTCCGGCGATGATTTCAGCACAAGGACGTTCCCCTCCGCGAGTAGAACACGTGGATGCGAGCGAATCATCGAGAAGTCGTCTCCACCGGAATTTCTAGTGATTAGACTTGTAAGAAATCTAGCACACCATGTAAGAAACCCCTCACCTGCGGTATAAGTAGCTTTCGCGTGTTTTCTTTTATGCATTAGATTAGTTTTAATGAATTTTGTCAGCATATAGGGTATACTTTAACTCTTCTCACAGATTTAGGGATTAGTGAGCATCTCTAGATGGGTCGAGCACGTGTATCCTCTGTAGATAGGGGTTTAGACGCTGCTGGGTGCCTAGAGGTGGTCTCCCTGATCGAGAGGAGAGTTAGAGAGAGACAAATGCTCGACAAAATGCCTAGCACAGCCTTATGATACAGTGGCAATGTAGTTAAATGCCATAGAACATGTTAATGATCATGATCAGTTCTATTTCAGCTTTTATGAGACTAGATGTCCAAATGGGTGGGCTCCCACAGTCGCCTCTAGGTTCAGACAACCTAGTTCTAGGTTCAGATAACCTAGATTCAGCAAAATAGTATTAGCTATTTCAGTATTTTACTTTTCAGTGGCACTGTACTGGATTAGATATCCATTGGGTTGGGCTCCCATAGTCGTCCCTAGGTTTAGCTAACCTAGTAAACCCTACTAGTTTCGGAACTTGCAATCCCGGGTCTAGTTAGGGATGCGCGCACAGCAAGTACAGTTGTCAGGGCCCATCAGCAGCATGTTTAGTATTTTTACTTACTATATGTATATGGTTTCAACCTTTCACAAATTAGTTCGTGAATTCAGTACAGTCCTAGCAGTAGCTCAGTTTTTAACATCAGCTTAGTTTTTCATTGATATCATGTGATTGATATCATGTTCAGTTTTAGATATGCCTTGATTGTATGCTTATATGCCATGCCATGTTTAGTTTATTCAGTATACTTAGCATAACCTGTCAAACAACATGATTTAAAATCATATTTGCATCGTATGCATGTTTTAGTGAGGTAGATGGTTTCTTACTAAGCTTTTAGCTTACAGATACTATTTTCCTTATACTGCAGATACAGGTAAAAGGAAAATGGACTAGCAGTGGAGGCTGGAGGTCAATGTAGGTGAAGATGTGTGTGGATGGAACCTGGAAGAAGATCTTAGGGAACTTAACAAGCTTTATCTAAATACTAGAACTGTTTTAGAGATTTAGCATTTTGCAATTTAGTTTGTTCATCGTTATGAATTAGTTAATCATGTCCTTATTATGTTTAGAACACTTCTTTCATGATGTTAGAATGTTGGTAGATAGTGTTACAAGGTTTTCCAGTTGTTGTAGAGTTTGTAGGAGTGATTGAGGCACGAAACAGTGCTGAAATCAGAGTTTCAGCGCGAAATCAGAAACTCTGATCAATTCATGGATCGATCGGGGGTCCCCAATCGATCCCCGGATCGATTGAGGGTCGATTCCGCGAACAGAAGGCTTCTGGATCGATTAGCCGATCGATCCAGTCACACGCTGTCGCGAACAGAAGGCCTCTGGATCTATCGGTCGATCGATCCAAGCTATCACTAGCGAACAGAAAGGTTTTTGATCGACCATTGGATCGATTGACTAGGTTGGATCGATCAGCCGATCGATCCAAATAAAGTCCCGTGCACAGAAGCACGCGGGATCGATCACTGGATCGATCAGTGAGCCTGGATCGATCAGCCGATCGATCCAGATTATCACCCGAACACAGTAGCAGTCGGGATCGATCCATGGATCGATTCAACAGAGGGCAATCGACCCAGCTCAGTCTGGATCGATTGGGAAGTGCAGTTTTGACCAAGAAACTTAGCAGATCAGCTTCTAGTCCATAGGGGATGTAGGATATACCTTGTATCCCTTAGATTACATTCATCAGTACATGTAGAACCAAGAATGGTTATCAGTTAGCAACTAAAATTTAAATTAGATCAGTTTTCCGCACTGTTAGCACAACATAACTGTAGCGATTGGCCTTACAGCTTAGTTAGTAGAAGGTGGGTCGTTACACCCATGCCCATCATAGGCAAGCTGTGCCATTTCGACATGGTCATGCCTTCTTTGAGGTGAGTTGCTCATGCCCAACACGGGTAGGGTTGTGCCATTTTGACATGGTTGTGCCTCCCTTGATATCTTTTCTTTCTCCATTTTCACTAACTCAATCCTTCTACTTGATTTTCCTTATCTAATCTTCTTTTTATAGGATTCAAAGATGAAAAGGAATGTGAATCCAAATAGAGTGGTGTCTTTAGCATATGAATGACTCAGATGTTTGGCATGCATCACTTGGTAATGTCTCTCACTTCAAACCTCCTCCATATTAGACATTTGATTTTAATTGGGATAATGAATGAATTAACTCTTGGGGTATATATATGTTGGGTTGGTGGTTAGTTTTATTATGCTTCTCTTTGCATAATAAATTTTTCTTCTAGTTGCATGCACTGTATATCATATCATTATTTGTTTGTTCCTTATAGAAAGATTTTAGCATGCTGATTCTAGTTATTTATGTTGTTGTGATATAGTATGCTAGTATGTCTTGTGATCTATTTCTTCCTATCCATAGTAACATAAAGTGAGCAATATCTTTACTGGAATAGTTTGAGTGTTGACCTAGTTTTAGGATCTCTTCATACTATGCTTGGCTTTGATGGTAGATATTTCTAAAAATAGTCATGATTTATAGAACTATATTAGTACTCTTGCTTCCTAGATGATCTCTCAACTATATTTTGGTTATTAGATAAACTCAGAATCATGACACTCGTTTGGAAAAATCATAATCCTAGAAAGAAAAAAAAATGAGATCAAGAAAAAGATTAAGTTGAAAAAGAAAAGCTTTTCAAATGAAAAATAAAGAAAAAAAGAGGGATACAAAATAGTTGTCGTGAGTAGAAACTAAGAAATTATATCTTTGAGATCGAGTTAGGTTACTGGAAAAATAACTATTATGTCTTTCTTGATACTAAGTATTCCTTTGAGACTTTGTGTAGTTTGATAGGGATAAAATTTGTGAGTGGCAGGTAAGTACCTATCGCTAGAAGCCTTAGGAACACAATTAGATGACAATTTGACTAGTTTTGAAGATTGACACTTGAAAAGACTAAGCCACTCATTACACTATACATGGAGAACTTCTACTTATGCCACACTTGAATAATTTTGTATCATGCTCATCAATGAAACTACACGATAGGATTAGATCCATTCAATAGGGATTAAGACGTGTCATTTATACACAAATCTAAATTGTAAGTTTTTCTTAAGAACAAGCAAAGGTTTAAGTATGGGAATGTGATGTGTGTAAATTATGCATGTTTCTAAGCATTGTTTGTTATATATTTGCTTGCATTTCAGGAGCATGATTTACATTCACACACATTATTTCTATGTGATTTTGTTATTTCTACTCTTTTAGTTCGGGCACTGCTCTTGGTGCCTTTCTGTTGATATGACATAAAAGTGGAGAGGAATTGGATTATAAAACCCTTGGAACATGGAGCTGGAGTAAGGATTACACTCTGATAGTTTTCCATAACATAGATGTATTCCCTCAGAGGAACCAAGATGCAAAAAGAAGTGAAAAAGGGGTATGTAGTGTCTAACATATCCATGCCCCTTGGTACGACCATGTCATTCTCCACAGAAACTAGCATTTCTAGCAAATTCAACTGGCCATGTTATCTAACTCGAGCAATAGATCAAATTTTGAATGGACATAACTTTTAACTTGATTTAAACTATAGGGCACACAACCTATCAAAAGATAATTTCAATCTCTACAAGTTTGATTTAGAATAAAACTAGAGAAAACCTAGTCTAAGGGTCAAAAAACCTAGTTTGGCGGAGCCATGATACTCCAACAGATTGAACAAGATTTTGGATGATATAAATAGAAGGCTAGGACATATTTTTAGGTGATCGTTGGACTAGGGCCTCCGTCCCCTTCCTTGGATAAGGGTTTTCCCCTCGGGGAAAACTCTAGAGTAGCCATCTTTTTCCATCAAGACAATTCATCCACCACCGAAGCGAGGATTTCATCCAAGTAGACTAGCAATGTATCGATAAGGATTCTCACCTCTCTATTTCATGTATTGAGTTTTAGTTTGCTATTATTCTTTATCTCTTGGGTGTATTTCCTTTTCCATGGTATAGTTCTCTGAATTCTAAGATGTAGGGAGTAATTGTGAAGTGATGTTGATGTATAAACTATGAATTTAACTACTTCCTTATTCTATGATATATTTATGTCTTATTCTTGTTTGATTAAATGTGTATATAAATATGATGGATTGTTATAGATTTTGTCACCTTGTAGAAGAGAAGGTCAAGATTATATGAACTTAGGGACCTAATGACAGAAGGCATCCCTTTAAGTAGACTTTTTAGAGAGATCCTCTTAAAAGGAGGTCAATTCTCTAAAAGGGGATAACTAATTAGAGGGAAATGAGATTTTCTTTAATTTAATGTTATGAAGTAATTTGTGTAATCTAAAATGTATGACTAGGAGCCCTCACATGACAGGGGCATCCCTTTAACCAAATTTTCTAGTTTTACCTCTTTACTTAATAGCATTGAAATGAATGTTAACATGCTAATTAGAGGATTAATTGGTTTTCCCCAATTTAGTGTTACGGATGAATTGTTTAATCTAAATGGTATGATAGGAGGGCCATAGTGATGGTGTCACATAGTGTAACCCTTTAATCACACTTTTAAGTATTACCTCTTTATTTAATTACATTAAAATTGAGGAAAGCACTCCGATGTTACCTTCACGGATTCATATCGGTAATTTGGATATAATCCCCACAAGTGCATAAACATGGAGGTAAGGAGGTGAACAAAACATAGGACATCAGCAAGCATCATAATGAAATTGAAATCCTAAAATTGTTTCTCTCTCTCTCTCTCTCTCTCTCTCTATATATATATATATATATATATATATATATATATATATATATATATATATATATATATATATATATATATGTAATATAATTCTCTTGATCACTCTTAACTTCACACAACTTTCAATCATCTAGATAACTTCTTTTATAAATTTAACTAATGCTTAATCAACAGTACCTGTGAATTCAATATTTTATTATTTAATGATATTCCATTAACTCGCGGATTGATACAACAATCTACGAGCAAGTCTAGCAACACTTGCCTCTACGCATATCCACATTAAGATATCCTCGAGAATACTTCGTTAAGTCATGTGTCGTGTCTCCACTTTGGTACTAGCTGAAGGAGGGAGGCAAAGTGATCCTAGAGAGGATCCATGGTTCAATTTGGTACCCAGCTGCGCAAGGCAACCCGATGGTATGGAATGAAGTGGATGGCAGCAATAATGCCATTGTTTGGGGGCTAGAAACCTCATTTCTAGAAAGGGATAACAAGTATAGCATTGGAGGTGTTCCAATAGAAATAATTGCTCACTAGAACAATATATCCTAGGGCGACAGAAGAAGGGCTAACGGTGGCTGAAAATTTTGCCAACAGTTGCTGTCAGTGACCAATCAAGGATGCTGCTAACTATACTCCAGTGACAGCTGTGCTCTGGTGGTAGCTGTTGTAGGATCGTAAAGATGCTAGAAGGAGGGGGGTGAATAATATTCATCACTTTTTTAAAAATCATGAGAATAAGAAGTGAAAAATAAAACAATCGCAAACTCAAGTTTCTTTTACTTGGTTCGTATCCTTCGATGACTCCTACTCCAATGCTTGGACTCACTGAGTACTTTCATTGGACAATAACTATAATCACGAAATTATTACAAAATCATGTACAATGCAGTAATTAAATTATACCAACAATAAAGAATGAAAACTTGATCGTTGGTTATCGGAATAGCTTTTTGATATCCCTGAGACCTTTTCAAAGCAATATGTGTAACGCCCGCCCTCCCTGCTACTCAAAGGGACGGGGCTACTTACTTACTTAACTATTCTAGGATACATGCAAATTTAAAATTTCTTTCTTGTAACATAAAGCAGCGGAAATGTCATGAAGTTATACTGGAATGTAACATAAATACAAATGGTTCATGTCAAACATAACAAAGTATTATAGCAGGTCTTATTTGTCTTAGCCGAGCCACTGCCACACACACCTCCTTGCCTCTCCTGCAGCTCCCTTAGGTCATCCATCCCTTGCCTTTATCTGTGGTACAAGGAAGTAAGCTATGAGCACACAGGCTCAGTAAGATTCTTTCCTACTCACAAAAACCGTATCACAAGCATAATCATATAAACATATCATTAATGAAAACATGATCATCTACAATATGTAATGTGAGCATAGTTCCTTATCATAACATATCCTTATGAATCATGTTTCTAATATATCATAAATAAAGGGATCATGTGAGGTGAAACATGAGAAACATAACATATCATCAGGTTATACGAAACATAAAAGAAACATATCATATATGAATGTGTGCATTATGCAAAATGTCCTTTTAAAAACATATGCCATGTCGAGTGCAAGATGTCTTTAAACATATCTTTTAATACTTAAACATAATATCATCATCATGAGGGCCCGGCTTGTATCACATACATACATAAATGCGCGCAATCCCTAGGACAGGGTAGCTAGCCCCGAACCTACTAGGGATCTAGACCCGTTCATAGTCCATCGGCCTTCATATCATATCATAAGGGGAATCCATGAGCTTGCTAAGTTTAAGTTTAAACTTTCTTGAACCCTAGATTATAGTTATGGCCGCAAGTTCATAAAAAGAAAATAACTTCTAAGCAACATACAACATGAATACTTAGCTAATTTCATAACATATCATAAGAAGTCTATGAGTATACTACATTAGGTTTTGAGCTTCATGAACCCTAAAACCTCATCTTGGCCGAAACATTATACAACAAGAAGTAAGCTCCTAAACAACATATGAACATGAATACCTAGCCAATTTAATAACATATCATAAAGAAGTCTATGAGCATGCTAAATTAGGTTTTGAGCTTTATGAAACCCTAAAACTCTATCATGGCCGAAACTTCATAAACCAAGAAATAAACTTCTAAGCAACATGTAAACATGAACACCTAGCTAATCCCATCATATATCATAAAGAAGACTATGAGCATACTAAATTAGGGTTGGAGCTTCATGAACCCTAAAAATTCCTCATGGCCGAAGCTTCATCAAGTGAGAAATAAACTTCTAAGCAACATATGAACATGAATACCTAGCTAATTTCATAACATATCATAAGGAAGTCTATGAGCATACTAACTTAGGTTTTGAGCTTCATGAACCCTAAAAATTCATCATGGCCGAAACTTCATCAAGTAAGAAATAAACTTCTAAGCAACATATAAGCATGAATCTCTAGCTAATTTCATAACATATCATAAGGAAGTCTATGAGCATACTAACTTAGGTTTTGAGCTTCATGAACCCTAAAAATTCATCATGGCCGAAACTTCATCAAGTAAGAAATAAACTTCTAAGCAACATATAAGCATGAATCTCTAGCTAATTTCATAACATATCATAAGGAAGTCTATGAGCATACTAACTTAGGTTTTGAGCTTCATGAACCCAAAAATATTCATCATGGCCGAAACTTCATCAAGTAAGAAATAAACTTCTAAGCAACATCTAAGCATGAATCTCTAGCTAATTTCATAACATATCATAAAGAAATCCATGAGCATGTTAAATTAGGTTTCAATCTTCATGAACCCTAAAACTTCATCATGACCGAACTTTATTAAAAGAAGGTCAATAAACATATTAATAAGAAGATCAAGCTTAACAACATACAACATAAATCTTTAAACTAAATTCATATCATAACCTACTAAGATCCATGAGCATGGTTTCTTTTCTTTTCATTTTTATTTTCAAGAGTTCAAATCTTTCGAAAATATCGTAAGCGACTTGTACCACAGGTGAGGGAATACTTACTTCCTTATTTGTTTTACATAAGTAAAAATATCTTGCTTGTGGAGCCTTCCTAGAGAGGAGTCCTCCTTTGTTTTTGGATTTCGGCAAGGAGAGGTGAGGAGGGGCTCTTGGTCACGGTGAGGAGGAGGAGGGAGGAGGAAGAGGAGAAAATGAGTTTTCTTCTTTAAATTTTCCCTTTTATTCATCATGAGAGAAGGAAGGGGAAATGTATTTTTCCTTCTCCTTTCTTTTACTTCTCCTTAATGAAAAGAGGAAGCAAGAATCCTCTTTTCTTTTGAGAGAGAGAAGGCAACTCTAACTTCTCCTTCTCAATGAAAAAAAAACTCTTTTCTTATTCTTAATTATATTGTCACTTCTTTCTTTAACAATAATTTCTCTTGGTCTCTTGGTTATCACATATATATATCTAGTAAGAGATCCAAGGTTCAAGCCTTGGTCATCTCTTTTTGGTTCTATTTTATTTTATTATTTTTGTAAATTTACACATAAGGCCTATTTTATTCATGATAAAAAAATATCTAAAATTTTGCTAAGTACTCTATGGGTGTTACAATATGTGAGTATAAAAGTAATAGCAATTGATGCACTGAAGTTGCTGGTCAAAGTTTCTTATATAGGTTGTTTCGAGCACCTGGAGCTCCTCTCCGAGCACCTGGAGTGTGCTACCATTGTTACACCACGTCAAAAGTTTATTGCGTAAACTTTATCCACCTTTGGGCACCCGAACCCATCAGGACGGTTGGACTATGACGTGTACTGGCCAAACAGTGATTGTCACCTCAGCTAGTTGCCTCCTGTCACACCAACCTTGTCCAAGCTCCAGACCACTGGGAACCCGGACAAGCTCAGAGCGTCTGGAGCCCTTTTTCCAGCATTTGTTTTTCTGTAATATTGAGTTAGTCCAACAAGAAATAATATGTAAAGCAGAATAATATTTATCAGTCTCTGGATTGTCTGATTTTGACTTTGAGTTTTGCTGAAACTCTAAATCAAGCCGACACCTATTGTTCTCTCAACCGGGATCGATCCTCACTGGATCACTTTCTTCTAGTGATTTACCTTACTAACCATTTATTGTCTCTTAACTTGTCTCTTAACCCACCAGGTCTTCCTGTCAGAATGGCACATTCAGACTTTAGCTAATCGTCTAGAATAGAACATCCTGACTAGACTTCAGCCAACTATCAAGTCCTGCAAACCCAACTGGACTTCCTGCCATAATCACACATCTGGACTTTAGCCTGGTGTTAGGTCCTCTAGACTCGTAAATTCCTGTACACTTGGTAAAGGATTATATCACAATATAATCTAACTTTAACTTATTTGTTATACATCAAAACCTGATAATTAGTGCAATCTGTACCAATAATCTTCCCCTTTTTGATGTAATGACAACTTAGATTAAAGTTAAAAAAATAAGCAAATGACCCTTAAACATGTAATGCAAATTAAGTTTACTTTTCTAAATTTGAATAAAGTAAGCTAATTTTTCTAACCTAACCTACTATCCTCCCCATTTGGCATACATAAAAAAAAAATGATATGTCACATTAAACACAAGTAAATGCAATCATTTGTATAATAAAAGAATTAAGATGCTTTAAGAATATAGAATGCAAGTAGTTGTTCTATTTATCAATTGTTGAAAAGGTATTTTTCAAAAAAAATGTCCAATTAGAATTTTTGCAACACAATTTCGAAAGTATTTTTGAATTAGTTATCAATTTTCAATTGTTCCAAACAAGTTTTTCAAGAACAAGTTAAATTTTTGAAGTTGATATAAAACAAGTGAAAATAGATAGATTTTGCAGCCGAGTTTTTCAAACAAATTTTCATATATTTTATTTAAGTACAGTTTGAAATAAATGTTTAACTAAGGTTTTAAATAAATTTTTCAAGTAATATTTTGAATCAAGTATTTGAAAGCAAACACTTTTTTCATATAGAAAGTGTAATCTTTTGAAAGAAATTTTTTAGACAGATATTTTGCAAGTAAGATATTTTAAATTTAAAAATAATTTGTCTAAATAAATTTTTGAAAACACCATTTGTCAAATACTTTTGGAAACATATTTTACAGACAAATATTTCAAAATAGACAAACTTTTCAAATGAGTTTGAACATTTTTTCAAACATAATTTTTAAAAACAATATTTTTTATAAAATATTTTTCATAATGAATAATTAAAAAAAAAATATTTTCTAAGTAACTATCAGTATTCTTCCCCTTAAGTTGATACTAACCGTTGGTATTCTCCCTTAAGTTACCTTTGTTAGGTACAAAGAGTTCTACCTAAGTATCGAAGGAATTTATTGTAGGAAATATTAATTTTTAGAAAATATATTATTTTAAAAATCTAGTATTTTCTATTCTCTTATTTGAACTGTTAATTAAGTTTAATTATTTAATTAAAATAAAATTATTTAAATTAATTATTAATCAATTATTGTTGAATTTAGTTGATTAAGTTTATTAGTTTTGTGTTTAACTAACTTTAATTTTAATTAAAGTTAAATTAAGTTAAATTGTTAATTAAAATTAAGATTAATTCAATTGAAGTTAGTATAAAGTTAAATAAATTTAAGGTTTAATAAGAGTTATTCTATCATGAAAAGTTCATTAAATCATGTTAATTAAAATTTCATTAAGGTTGAGTTTATCAAGCTTTAATTAAAGTCAAATTTTAATTAGAATTAAATTAAAGTAAAAAATAAGATTTTAATTAAAACTACACTTTGTTAGAACCCCAAGGTTGTTTTGGTGTGATCAACAAGTTAAGTTAGGTCCTGTGTGTTTTTAACCTTGTGTCTAAGTGTGCAGGAGCTTAGGAGCACAGGTAGTTGAGCGAAACACGTAGCTAGCAAGAAGGACGACACGCAGTGCGTCCGAGGGATGAGGCGCTGCGGAAGAGTACGCTGGCAAACGAGAAGGAAGCGTGCGGTGGTTTCGAGGGATGAGAAGCTGGAGCAGAAGACTACTCGAGGAGCAATAGACGCAGCTAGCGAGAAGGTCGGCACAGGGTGCGTCCGAGGAACGAAGATTGCAGATGAGTACGCTGGTGGACGAGAAGGAAGCATGCGGTGATTCCGAGGGACGAGAAGCCGGAGCGGTAGCCTGCTCGAAAAGACTGGAAGTTGGGTTCGAGTGAGCCCTATTCTGGATGGCAGAGATCACCCAAGCAAGCGGAAGACTCGGTCTGAGGCAAAAGGAGCTGGAGCAGAAGACCTGGGCTGAACAAGTCAACAGGGTTGACTTTCACAACCGGGGTGCCTGGAACTGTCTGGGGCGCCCGAAACTGTCTAGGGCGCTCGGAACTGTCCAGGGCGCCCGAACCCCTCAAAGGCACCCGGAACCCTTTCGGGCGACCGGAGTTGACTTTTTGACCAGATCACGATTGACGGGATCTGAACGTTGGGGGATAAAATTTTATCCCCCACAAGGCGCCCGGAGCCCTTTCGGGGTGCCCCGACTAAGGCTATAAATACAGTCTTGGTCTAGAAGCTTTTAATCAATCAGAACTCAAGGAATTCATTTCCAACACTTATACGCTTTATTTCTAGATTAGCTTCTCTGTTTGTGCGCTTCATTATTATACGAGGCTTCTCCACCTGAAGGAGTTTTTAGTGCGATCATCTTCCTTGAATTAACACCCTCTCCAGTTGTAACCAAGTCAATCCTGGTGTGCCTCATCTTTTCTGATTTACTTTCTATTTAGCTAATTTATGCAAGTGTTAGTTTAAGAGTTCAAGAAATGTTATGCTTTTTATTTTTCAGGCTATTCAACCCCCTTTCTAGCCGGCCACCACGGTCCAACAAGTGGTATCAGAGCCAAGATGCTTCAAGAGGACTAGCCGTCAATCGAAGAAAAGATAATGGTCGGACCAAGTATCTAACCGTCGAAATTCGAAGGGTATTTCACTACC
Organism: Zingiber officinale; assembly: GCF_018446385.1. Classification (NCBI taxonomy): domain Eukaryota; kingdom Viridiplantae; phylum Streptophyta; class Magnoliopsida; order Zingiberales; family Zingiberaceae; genus Zingiber; species Zingiber officinale. The sequence goes on from NC_055994.1 coordinate 43,253,935, forward strand.
TGGAAAAATCGAATGCAGGTATTCTTTACAAAAGATTTTGAATTAATTCTAATAATGCAATTTGGTTTTATAGCTCCAGAAGGAAAAGAAAAATATCAGAGGATGAAAAAGGAGCAGGCCGAGTATGTGGCGAACGACAAAGCAGAATACCATCTGCTAAGCATTTTTCTGCCACAAGAAGTCAACCGAATCGGCAACTACAACTCCACGAAGGAACTTTGGGAGAAGTTCCTTGAGCTGCATGAAGGGACGTCCAAAGCCAAGCTCGCTAGACGAGATCTACTTCGTAATTAGCTCACCAGCCTGCGACTTGGGGAAGACGAGACAGTTGTACATTTGCACTCAAGGATAAAGGAAATCATCACCGGACTATTGAATCTCGGAGAAAAGGTAAGTAACCAAGATTCACTAAGGTACGCATTAAATTCTTTTCCGAGAAATTCAAAATGGGCGTCACTAGTAGATTCCTTTTACATTTCAAAAGACTTAGAAAAAATTTCATTAGAAGAATTCTTTTCTACATTTGAAGTGCATGAATCAAGATGTGCAGGTACGAAGGAGCCCAAGAACAACGTCGCCCTCAAAGCATCGAGAGATGAACCTGAGTCGGAGTCTTCTCTTGACGATGAGGAAATGGTAATGATGGTAAGACGGTTTAAAAATCTTTGTAAATCTAGGAAATCTAACCATCTACAGGGGAAAAAGAAAAGGACCATCCGCTGCTACCACTACGACGAAGAAGGGCATGTCAAGGACAACTGGCCCAAGCTAAAGAACAAGGACAAGGATAAAGGTAAGAAGCATGTCCAAAAGTGCAAGGCCCTATAGGCGATGTGGGACGATACGTCATCCGAATCGGAAGTCGAGGCGTTCTCCGGGCTCGTATTAATGGCGAGTCATCAAGACGACAACTGCGATTTAAGTTCTTCCGAGATGAGCATCGAGAGAATCGATGAAGGGGGAGCTACGTCGGAAGAAAGCAGCACTTCAGGGGGAGACACGAACAACAAGATCGACAAGGTAAGTCAGGTACGATCTCTTCCTCCTGATAAACTCTTTAAATTCGTTAAATTGTTAACAAAAGATTGCTGCAAATTAGAAAAGGAAAATACAAGTTTAAAAGTAATACTAGCTAAATCTTGCCCTCTAGAAGATTTACACAAATCAAAATTAGAAAATGAAAAATTGAAAACAGAAAATGAAAATTTGAAAATTCAAGTAGATAACTTGAAAAACCGTGCATGCTCATCTAATACGAATTTTAAAAAATACAATAATTTAAATTGGTATTTTCGATATCATAAGGGACAGATTAGAAATATTTCAAAGAAATATGTCCCTAAGAAATTTGTAGTCAATCAGTAGGTTAGAACTTATATTGTGTTCTAAAGTCCTGTCTGACTTGAACTTGAATTAATCAGATTTAGAGCTTTCAGTGAGAAAATTAGACATTAAGATTTCTTTATGAGGCTTTGACTAAGGAAGTGGTTGTTGCTCCAATAACCAAGAAGGCCTAATACCGCGCCATGACCTAGAAGCCAAAATATTGAAATAAAATTTTTAATTAACTTTCTGATAAAAATATTAAGGTAGAAATTTAATAATGCTTTAAAAAGTTTTTTAAACATTTTTTAAAATTTTTTTTACTTAAGATTTTTTTTGTAAAACTTACTTAAAAGTTAAAAGTTTTTTAAAATCAGAAATTTCTGCTTAAAATATTTACTTAGAAATTTTTTTGAGTTATTCCTTAGAAATTTTTCTTACCTAAAAAGTTTTACTTAGAAATTATTTAACTTTGAAATTTTTTGGAAAATTATTGTAAATTCTCTAACTTAGAATTGATTCAACCTAGAATTCTTGTTAAGAAAGTTAGAAATTTTTTAACCCTTAGATTTTTTTCAGAACCCCATTTTCTTTATGTGATCAAAGGGGGAGAAGGAAAAGTATAAGCTTAGGGGGAGGTAGACCAAAATTTAAAGTTTTTATTTTTTTTACACTTAATTTCAAAATTAGTTAGTTTATTATTATGTCTATTTTTACCCTACCTTAACTTGGATTGCTGTTGACCTCCGCAAGTGTACGGATATGTCGCAAGTAATAATAAAATATATCGAATACACAGGGACTGGAATAAGTACTAAAGATGTCTCAAAGCGAGTTAGCTAAACAACTAATCAATTGATTTACAAAGTCTAAGTGTAACTATGAAAGGTAAATAAAAGAATGAAAGAATAAGAAACAAGAATAAGGGCAATGATAAAGGTATGTTCTTGGAGTTTTGGTTTCTTTGTAATGTGAATTCAATGTAATGATCTACCAAATCTTATTTCTCAATTGTCCACCGCTTGTAGAAGGTTGTCGGTTCCCTCTTGCAATAGACAACAGACCTAGGACTAAAATATATCTAAATGCGATTAATTAGGAATGAACCCTATGTTATCCTTACACGGGCTTGCCTATCACGTGCATCCCTCGGAAAATCAACATAGAAATCACTACTTCTCAACCTTATTAGATATAAAGATTAATGCATCCAATCCATCCTACCCTCTTGAAATACCTAATTTCCCTCTCAAGATTTCCCCTCAAACGCCCTTACACGGGCATGTTCTTGTCACGGACGTCGCTCGAAAAATCGAATGAGAAGCAATCCATATAAGATCCACAAGATATTCAAACATTCAATCAAGCATGGTAATTAAGCCCTAATCACAATCTAAATTCATATGTTCTACAATGCTCTTATATCCCTAATGCATTCTCCTAACTCTATCAAAAGGTTTCATTAGTAAGCATGATCATGAAAACAAGTTAAGTTTAGCTTAAGCAAAAGTACCCTGTGCACAATGCAAATAAAACAACTCAAAACTCTTCAAGTTTCAATCTATGTCCTAGTCAAGTCGTCATCAAGTTTGAATTCCTAATGTTTCCGGTGATAGACAAGTAACCAGTGATAGACACTTACTTGCCACACACTTTGTTCATATTTCTCAATCAACCCAAGTTCTCAAAGGCGTGCTCAATCTCAAGATAAGCTAAGTAGTCATTTCCCCAATAACCTAACTCGGTCTCAAAGGGGTGACTAGCTAGATTCCACTCACGACAACTGTTTTTTATATCCCTTATTCACTTTTTTTTTTTTTTTGCTTTTTTCACATTTTTTTTATAAGTATTTGCATTGTGCAAATCTTATTCACAAATGTACTTTTAGCACAAATGTTGGGATATTTTGATTTTTTTCAAATGAGCTTACATGAGTTGAGCCTCATCCAGTAACCAAAATGAAGTTTGAGAAATCACCATGGAAACCAAGTACTAAACAAACAAGATGAATCATGACTATTTCAATGATATCAACCATTCAAGCATCAAGTATAGGTGTAGTAAAAATAAGATCCTTAAGGTCAAGCCAAGACTAAAACTCATCTCCATATGATATTTAGCTTATATCATGCTACCTAAGATAGAGAAAAGAGATACATTAAGCATACTACTAACATCACTTAAAAAATCATGAATCTAGATAATGAATGTGCTAACATTTAATCTTGAAGACAAGAAAGCATATAAGTGAAGTTTTGATGTTCTCAAGATATATGCCACAAGATTTCAAAAGATAGTCAAGTGACTATCAAAACAAGCAATCCAAGCAAGACAATCGAAATAAAATGCAGAGTAAAAACTAAACATGCAGAAAACAAGCAAAAACTAAAAACTAGAATGCAGAAAGAAAAATCAGGTTCGACGCCCCCCTAGACTTAAACTTTTCATCGTTCCAATGAAATCAATATGGTGGAGGAGGTGGAGATGGAGGAGGATGAGGAAAAGGATGCCTACGACGTGGTTGGCCAATGGGAAAACCTGGAGTTTCACTCAGGATTATATGATACTCAAACAAAGCATCTACTTGTTGGCTAGTGACATTCATGCTTTGCATAAAATCTCTCATTCTAGCTTGATCTGTATCATAATCCTGGAAAATTTAGCCACTTGACCTTGAAAATTCCTCGTGAATTGAAAGTGCTCTTGTACTTCTCTAAACTGATTATCTGATAAAGAGAAGCGACCTTCCAACATTCTTCGTTGGGCATCATGCTTCTCATGAAGCGATTCTAGAGAAGTACGAAAATTAGAAAAGTCAAATCTAGAGGAACCCGTACCATAGGCAAAAGAATGCCTAGCAGGATCCGGGTGTCTGGAGGGCTGCGGGTATCCAGATGTCAAGGGCTCAATGTGTGGCTCTGTGTCTCTAGATATGGAGGGGACATTCTCGGGGTCTACATCAGTGATTACCCAATTAGCTAGGTTACGAATGGAAGTTCGTTCGGGACAAGGAAGAGGTAGAGGAAAACCATTCCTCCTAGGAAATGCGAAACCGTTCTCATCCCGAATAATCATTTTCATGGCAAGACATGCATCCATGTCGATCATATCATTGCCATGAATAACTTCCAACCCATCTAAATCAAGTTCTAAGTTAATTGTTATTTGAGTAATCAACCCACCAAGAACTATTGATCCCAAAGACGCCCTCACAACTCTCTCTAAGGTTTGCAGAAAATGAAAACCAGAATCAAAATCGACCTTATGCAACATAGCCCATAGAGCATAGAGTTCTACTTTCTTAACGACTCCATCACGTTCCCCTCTACCAAAAATAGTTTTGCTCATGACTCGATGCAAATATCTAAAAACAGGGTTTTGCATGTGAGAAGCCTTGGCTCTAGAGGGCTCATAGGGATGATCTAATCCGGTGATAGAATTCCAAAAATTATTCCAATTAAACCTCGAGTCAAACCTCCGAGAGCTATCGAAAGACAATCCAAAACAAGTGTTGAAATCACTAAATGTCCTTTAAAATTCTTGATTCATTAATCTAAAGGTTATCTTGCCAACATAATCATCCTCATTGGCAAAATGGACATCTAGTGAGCTTAGAAACTCCAAAACAAGGTGAGGATAAGTAGGTAGATGTGTGTACAACATATCACTCCAATCTAAGAACCCAATCATCCAATCTATATCATCCCTAATTCCCATTATATCTAAAACAGTTGGGTCCATATACCTAGTACACACGATCTTTCTATTGACAAGAATTGCAAATCTAGTAATTTGATCATCATTTCTAAATACAATATTGAATTTGTTGTCATTACCTTCGTTGCGTGAGATCCTCTTTCCTTTGCCTTGCACTGGTTGTTTCCCTTTGTCTTTGGATGGTTCCTTCCCTTGGTCTCCACTACTAGATCCACCACCACCCTTGTGAAGTCTCTTCAATAGGTTGGACATATTGTCAAGCTTGAGTGGGGAAGGGTATTGTTTAGGGTTGGAGGAACTAGATCTTGAGGAAAAGATTTTAGGGTTACGAAAGTGGAGATCTTGGATCTAGGAGAAGAGAAGAATCTAGATCTAGGTGAAGTTTATGGAGAAGAAAGAGTTTTAGACCTAGATCCAAGAAGACTTGGAAGAAAGGTTGAGGAAGAAAGGAGTTTTGGAGAAAAGAAAGTGTTGAGATGAGGAGGGTGTGTGGGGGACACGGCCTGAATCTGGCCATGTATAGGCGACATGACCTGGTAAGATTTCTCCACACGGGCCATGTAGATCTACATGGCCCTTGCCTTCTCCTTCTCGGGTTGAGTCACACGGCCGTGCCAATTGGTACGGTCATATACTCCTTCCTCTCGGCTATCCTTGCATGTCCGTGTCTAGGGCACGACCTCACCAGCTTCCTTCTCTGGAATCAGCACACGGTCGTGTCAGATGACACGGCCAATGCATGCTTCTGCACTGGTTCCTTCACACGACCGTGTGTGAGACACGACCAAGAAGTTCTCCTCCTCTGGATTCTTCACACGGTCGTGTCTGAGACACGGCCATGCCCCTTTTTCTTCTCTGGAGACTCCACATGACCATGTCATGTAGACACGGCCCAAGCATCTCCCTTCTCTGCACCATAAGTTTGGTCGTGTACTGCACACGACCATGCTCTATTTTGCTCCACTTGATGAAATTTCTCCTTTCTAGCTCTTCCAACACTTCCATGCCAATGAAGAAATCACGGCCAGCTCATGGAAGTGAAATTTCAACCTGAAAATAAAGCAAAAAGAAAAGTAAAATACTACTAATGAATAATAGAAACATGGAATGAAACTAACTAAAAAGAACCCTTGGGTTGCCTCCCAAGAAGCGTTTATTTAAGGTCTTTAGCTCGACCAATCTTGATTACTCCTCTCTTTTCCTTGCCCTTGGAGGGCAGACATATTTGTCACTTTTGTTGGGAGGTCTCCTCCCAACATCTTCCATCACATTATTCTCTTCGTTTGGTGGCCTCCCATGAGGATGGAAATTTCATTCCTCCAATTTGTAAATGCTTGCCCTGCTACAAGCATTTAAGAGAGAAGAGAGATAGTTAGAAGCATTAGATAAATCATATTCCAACCATTCCTTACCGATTATCAAAGAAAGTTTATGATTCTTAACATCTATGATAGCTCCAGCTATAGCAAGGAATGATCTTCACAATATGATAGGAATTTTTGGGTCCTCCTCCATGTCTAAAACCATAAAATCTGTGGGAATTATACTCCCACCCACTTCTAACGGCACATCTTCTACGATACCCATAGGGTACCTGCAGGAATGATCAGTGAGTTGCAGTGTCATGGTAGTAAGTTTAAAGTTTTTGAGACCTAATTTATTACAAATAGAATAAGGAATGAGGCTAACACTTTCCCCCAAATCACAAAAAGTTTTCTCAATAAATTCAGTTCCTATATTGCAAGGAATATAAAAGCTTCCGGGGTCTTTCAACTTTGGGGAAGTGTTCTTTTCAAAAAGAGCTGCATTCCTCTGTAAGTGCAATGGTCTCTATATCTCCTTTCCTTCTTTTATTCGATATGATGTCCTTCAGGAATTTGGCAAACTTGGGCATTTGAAAGATTGCATCTATGAGTGGTACTTCAATGCATATTTCTTTCACCTTCTCCAAAAATTTGTCAAACTCTTCATCCTTCTTTAACATAATAAGTCTTTGAGGAAAAGGGACTGCTATACTTTGATGGTTAAGTGGAAGAGTCTCTTCAACCTTAGTGGTAATCTCCTCATTATCTTGAATCTGATTTGGTGTTGGAGGAGAGAGCTCTTCTTCAGTGTGCATCCCTTTTGGAGCAGTCACTTGGGGATCTCCCAAGGTCCGTCCGCTCCTAAGCTCAATTCTGTTGCAGTGCTCCATGGAATTGACATCAGACTTGCCAGGTAATTGTCCTGGTGCTCTAGAAGATGAGGAAGCTAGTTGGGAAATCTGACTTTCCAAGATCTTTTGATGTCTATCAGAATTATCCATTCTCTGAGTGAGCTTTAAAATGTCTTGTTTCATTTCATTCTGACTGGACATAATTTCTTCAAACATCTTTTCAATTTTAGACGTAGGAAAGCCTTGAGAAGATTGTTGCTGAAAATTTTGCTGCCCAGATTGAAAATTAGGCTTTGCCCCCATGGATGGTCCTTAATCTTGATTATTTCTATAGGAAAAATTGGGATGACTTTTCCATCCAGGGTTGTAGGTATTTGAGTATGGGTTGTTCTGCCTTTGATTGAAACCCATGATTGCATCACATTGCTCTAATTGATTGATTTGTACAGTGATAGATCTTAATGAACATGAGTCATTTGAATGTTTAGAACTTCCACATACTTCACAAGAAGAAACAATGGCATTGACCGTACTTGAGCTAGCTCCCATATTCTCAAACATTTTTGTAAGAGCATCCAGTTTTGTAGCCAATAAGGTCACTGCATCAACATCAAATTTTCCTGATGCTTTTTTTGTTGGGTTCATACAAGAATAGTCACCACTTCTTTCATTAGCCTATTGATGGTGGTTTTGTGCTACGCTCTCAATTATCTCCTCGGTTTCATCCAAACTCTTGTTCATAAGTGCCCCTCCAGCAGCTGAATCAAGGGATACCTTTGTATGATAGTTGATGTCGTTATAAAACGTATGTAGCACTAACCACCTTTCCAACCCATGGTGTGGGCATTGTCTAAGCATACTATTGTATCTATCCCAAGCTTCAAATAAAGATTCAAAGTCTGCTTTTTGAAGTTTGCAATAAGATTCCTCATATGAGCTGTTTTACTTGGAGGATAGAATTTGTCGAGGAATTGTTGCTCACATTGCTCCCATGTGGTGATGCTATTTGGAGCCAAAGAGTGTAACCATTGCTTGGCTCTATCTCTCAAAGAAAACCCAAATAATAGTAGGTGCACTGCCTCTGAAAGAACACCATTCATTTTCATTGTGCCGCATATTTTGTAGAAGACTTCCAAGTGTTGATTTGGGTCTTCATGCGGTCCTCCACCAAACTGATTTTGCTGCACCATAGATATAATTGCAGGTTTAATCTCAAAATTATTTGCTTCAACTGAAGGCCTTGAAATACTAGATCGAAAACCTCTAGCATAAGGTACTGCATAATCTTTTAGTGGTCTATTCGCCAAAATAGAATGTTCTTGTTCTTCTTGTTGTCTTTGCAGAATTTTTCTTCTATGAAATGTTCTGTCTATCTCAGGATCTAGAGGAAGAAGTTCTCCTACAAAGTTAGATCTTCGCATACACAAGAACAAGATAGCAAGATATGTTTACAAAAGAAAAAAAAAAGAAAGAGACTAAATCAAAAGAAAATAGAGAAAAGTTAGACAAAAATGTTAGAATCAAAAATGCAGAATTAGAATCACATTAAAAGGAATTGACAAAAATGTTATGCAAGAAAGGAAAAACTTATGAAAATAGAATTCTAACAATCAGTTACAACTATGCAAATGAAAAGAAAAGTTATGTCTAGATCTAGTCTAACTCAATTGAAAATCCCTAATGTTATAGCGTAGTCCCCGGCAACGGCGCCAAAAACTTGTTGACCTCCGCAAGTGTACGGATATGTCGTAAGTAATAATAAAAGATATCGAATCCACAAGGACTGGAATAAGCACTAAAGATGTCTCAAAGCGAGTTAGCTAAATAACCAATCAATTGATTTACAAAGTCTAAGTGTAACTATGAAAGGTAAACAAAAGAATGAAAGAATAAGAAACAAGAATAAGGGCAATGATAAAGGTATGTTCTAGGAGTTTCAATTTCTTTGTAATGTGAATTCAATGTAATGATCTACCAAATCTTATTTCTCAATTGTCCACCGCTTGTAGAAGGTTGTCGGTTCTCTCTTGCAATAGACAATCGAACTAGGACTAAAATATATCTAAATGCGATCAATTAGGAATGAACCCTATGTTATCCTTACACGGGCTTGCCTGTCACGTGCGCCCCTCAGAAAATCAACATAAAAATCACTACTTCTCAACCTTATTAGATATAAAGATTAATGCATCCAATCCATCCTACCCTCTTGAAATACCTAATTTCCCTCTCAAGATTACCCCTCAAACGTCCTTACACGGGCATGTTCCTGTCACAAATGTCCCTCGAAAAATCAAATGAGAAGCAATCCATATAAGATCCATAAGATATTCAAACATTCAATCAAGCATCGTAATTAAGCCCTAATCACAACAATCCACACTAGAAAGAATAGATATAAAACAGGGCAAAATCATAGAAATAGGTATTTTGGAAAATTCACAAGAGTTTACATCAAATTTCCATTACAAATACTACCTCCATCCTAGAACAAGAGATCTAATCCATGGAACAAAGAAAGAATCCAAAAGAAGAAGAAAAGATAAACATCTTGATCCCTAAATCCAAGAAAGATAGGGAAGAAAAGTTTATCTACGATAAAGACCATCTTTAGATCCAATCCTCTCTCCCCGGAGTCGAAATGTTGAAGATCCGCCCTTAGAATCACCGGAATCCCTCCAAGAAGGTGGAGGAACGCCCAAATCTTCAATTCCCCCCAAAAGGGAGAAGATCCTCATTCAAATCTTGAAGACACCTTTATATAGAGGTGGGGTTCGGGCGCCACACGACCCCGAGATAGTCGTGTGAGGTTCACACGGCCAGAGCCATTTCCTTCTCTTCCAACCTTACACGATCGTGTGTGGTACACGGCCGTGGCTTGCTTCTGCCAATGCTCCCCTTGCACGGTCGTGTAGATCTACACACCCTGCACTGGCTCTACCTCTAGAAACCTGGCACCGCTGTGTGGTGTACATGGCCGGGACCCTCTTGCTCACTGGAAGTCCTGCACGGTCGTGTGATGTACATGGCTAAGGCCTTCTTGGTCTCTGGAAATCTCACATGGTCGTGTGGTGTACACGGCAAGGGCTACATCTGGCATCAAATCTTTACACAGTCGTGTGAGGTTCACACGGCCATGGCAACTTCTATCTCTGCTGCATCCACACGGCCAAGGAACTTCACATGGCCTGGGCAACCCCCCATGACAGGGTCGTGTGGCTCACAGGGCTTTTGCCTTTCCTCCTTGTTCAAGTGTTAAAATCTTCTCCAAATTCAACTCCTGTGTACACAAAATGCACAAAAGCATATCTCCAAACAAAAAGAGTAAATATGCTCAAAAAGAAAGCTGGAAGTACGAAAGTGCGTAGATAAAGCATGTACAAAGTATGTGAATGTGTGTCAAAACATGCTAAACAAGTGCATACAATTTACGAACATCAGTTGCTCACATCAAAAAAGGGGAGATTGTTGGAATCCCAAGGTTGTTTTGGTGTGATTACCAAGATAAGTTAGGTCCTGTGTGTTTTTAACCTTGTGTCTAAGTGTGCAGGAGCTTAGGAGCACATGTAGTCGAGCGGAAGACGTAGCTAGCAAGAAGGATAGCACGCAATGCGTCCGAGGGATGAGGCGCTACGGAAGAGTACACCGACGGACGAGATGGAAGCGTGCGGTGGTTCCAAGGGACGAGAAGCCGGAGCGGAAGACTGCTCGAGGAGCAAGAGACGCAGCTAGCGAGAACGTAAACACAGGGTGTGACCAAGGGATGAAGACTGTGAATGAGTACGCTGATGGACGAGAAGGAAGCACGCGGTGATTCCGAGGGACGAAAAGCCGGAGCGGAATCTTGCTCAAGAAGACCGGAAGTTAGGTTCGAGTGAGCCCTATTCCGGATGGAAGAGATCACCCAAGTGAGCGGAAGACTCGGTCTTTGGCGAACGGAGCCAGAGCAGAAGACCCGGGCTGAAAAAGTCAACAGGGTTGACTTTCACAGCCGGGGCGCCCGGACCCCTCCAGGGTGCCCAGAACCCTTCTGGGCACCCGAAGTTGACTTTTTGACCAGATCACGATTGACACGATCTGAACGTTGGGGGATAAAGTTTTATCCCCCCAAGACGCCCGGAATCCTTTCAGGGCGCCCCGACCAAGGCTATAAATACAGTCTTGGTCTAGAAGCTTTCAATGAATCAGAACTCAAGGAATTCATTTCCAACACTTGTACGCTTCATTTCTATATTATCTTCTCTGTTTGTGCGCTTCATTGTTGTACGAGGCTTCTCCGCCTGAAGGAGTTTTTAGTGCGATTATCTTCCTTAGATTAACAACCTCCTCAGTTGTAATCAAGTCAATCCCTGTGTGCCTCGTCTTTTCTGATTTACTTTCTGTTTAGCTAATTTATGCAAGTGTTAGTTTAAGAGTTCGAGAAAAATTGTGCTTTTTATTTTTCAGGCTATTCAACCCCCCTTCTAATTTATGCAAATTTTAAGATATTAATTAAAGTTAAATTTTAATTAAAGTTTTAATTTTCAATTAATTAATTTTTTATTTATTTTTATTTATTTTTTAATTAATTAATAAAAGAAATATAATTTTTAAAAAATATTTAAATAACCTTTTTTAAAAAATATAATTTTTAAAATAGTTTTTAAAATAATTTTTTAATATAATTTTAAATGAACTTTTTTAAAAGAATTTTTACAATAATTTTTAAAAGGGGTTTTAAAAGAATTTTCAATTTATTATTAAAATATTTTTTAAAAAAATGAAATATTTTTTTATATATTTAAAATAATTTTTAACAGATTTTTAAAATAATTTTAAAATAATTTGTTTTTAAATGATTTTAAAAATATTTTTTAATTGATTTAAAATAATTTTTAAAATGCTTTTATTTTTTTATAATTTTAAAATAATTTTTAAAGGAATTTTTATATTGTTTCAATCTTTGTGCTTTTAATTTAGTTGAATTTTTAATTTAATTTAATTTTTTAATTTGCCTTAATCATCTCACGCGATATAATTGTTAAACCAAGGTTTTCTTATAGTTTTGGTAGATGAATTAAGTTGATTCTTTGGGGTTGGTTTAAGTTATATTAGATTTATGTTTACCTTTGAATTCATCAAGCAAACATTATTTGAATAAATTTCTAGGATGTGGTAAGTCACCAAGACATCATTAAAGTAACTACGTGCTTCAAGATTTTTCAAATAGTCCTGCCCAAAGAACTTAATACAAAACTTTAGTCTAACCAGTTTTGATTAGTTAGGGGTAGCATTAGTTAGTTTTACTAAGTCAAATGTACTAGGTCGAACACATATGATTCTTCCTAAACCTACTATCATCCCAAACTTTTCTAGTACTGTTTGCCAAGTTAAATTAATCCTAATTTTTTTAGTCCTAATTACTCATACTAGGTAAAGTTCATATTCTTGAGATGCCAACAATTTGGAGTCTCCCCCAGAATTATAGAATATTATGTTGGATTTGTTTCAATTTGTTTTATAGTTGAAATATGTTTGGTAGTTAGGGGTAGTTTTAGTTAGTTTCACTAACTCAAATGTACTAGGTCGAACACATATGATTCTTCCTAGACCTACTATCATCCCAAACTTTTCTAGTACTGTTTGCCAAGTTAAATTAATCCTAATTTTTCTAGTCCTAATTACCCTTACTAGGTAAAGTTCATATTCTTGAGATGCCAACTAATTTGGAGTCTCCCTCTAAATTATAGAATATTAAGTTAGCTTTGTTTCGATTTGTTTTATATAGTTGAACTATGTTTGGTTGTAGTTTTCTTTGTAAGTTTTTTTTTTTAAGTTTTGATTGGATTTGTAATTATAGTTTGGTTTTGTAAGTTTTTTTGGTTTATTGAAATTATTCAGGGATTTATTTGTTTTAATATAATGAATTTTATTTTTGGGTACATAAAATTATTTTTATCCATTTTGATTTAACAAGTAATATTTGGGTACCCAAGTTTTGACTTGGTTTTTAGTTTGGCAAAAAAAATGAGATAAATATTTTATTCGAACCATTTTTATATCTGAGTCCAGATTTATTATAAACTAACTTTTGTGATCAAAGAATGGGGTTAAGGTTTTTGGATGTAAGATACAACAAATTAAATATTAAGTGTTAGTGGAGAAATAACCTTATTAAATTTTTTAGAAATTTTTAAAAAATTTATGAAATTTAAACGGAGTCCGTATGGCACGTTTTAAGAGAATGGGTTGATTGGGCTAGGAGAAAGCTTGTTTGGAACATCCAATTAAAGTGGGAATTGTTTGAGTTGATTAAATCTTAATTAACCTAAGTTATATATGTTAATTTAAGTTTTTGCCCCAATCTCACCCAAACCCTTTTCTTCTCCTCTCTTCGCACTGTCCCGATTCCCCCATGCCAACCTCATGTCTCCATTGAAGTCATCGCCTGAACATCGGTGCCAACCATTGAGAGGGGGAGATGCTTGTATAGCCATCTCTTTGTCGATGTTGTACCACGGATCGGTGCAAGACGCAACTACGACAGGAGCGGTGACCAATCCTTCGGCGGGGTGCTTGCGCCACCATTGCCCTATCGCCTCACTGAGCATCGGCGTCGATCGACCGCCACTCCTTCCTAACACTAGAGCGACATCTCCTGGCACAGCTGAGCTCATCTCCCGTCTCCCTTGCTTCGAGCCCTAGCACCATTTTGGCACCGCCAACCACTAGATCCCTACCTTTAATCACCAATATAGCTTCAAGATCGGTGTTGGACCACATCCCTGGTCCGACATGAAGTTTTTGACCAAGTTGTACTAATCCGGCAATGTGACCGAAAGGTAAGGGTTGAGTATTTGATCTTGTGCTCATTTGAGGAAGTGTTGATTTTGATTTAGGGTGTGTTGGGTTGTAGATCTTTGGCTGTGGTGATCCCTGTGGTGTGGTTCACAGCAGGATAGAACCACTAATTCCGGTAGAGGTCAGCAGCTTCTGTCCCTCACAAAGCTAACTAGTCGATGGCCACCCTCCTATATGCCCTCCCTCCGGTGGCAAATTCAGCGACGACAATGACAAAGAGGGTGAGGGTTGTAGGATATAGGGCCTAGCGATGAGAGATTGTTCCCTTGAGGTAGCAATGCACCACCCGCCACCCCTTTCCGTTCGACACCACCACCTCTTGCTAGCTTAAATACCTCACCACCTCCATCTCATCAAAGCTTTCATCGAAACCCTAGAAATCACCACCCCCTATTGTCTCTTCCACCCTCTGCAACAAGAACAAGATCAAGATGACAGTTTTAATTTGGTGATCTCTCTTTCTCTTCTCCTTCTTCCATCATCAATCCAACAAAGCCAGAGGGGGAGATAAAGAAATTGAGGGAGGCGGACAGCAATTGTTGTGCACAAAAATTTAAATAGATGTAGGGTTCAGGTATTTGTATTCCCGATGCATGAGTTCTAAAGTGGGAAAAAAGACAACGTTAATAATTTCATTGACAACGATTTTTACCGTTGTCTTATTATGACAACGATAACGGTTTATGCACCATTGTGTCAAGTATTGTGAAAATATTCTTTTTCATTTAACCATTGTCCCAAATATTATTACAACGGTTCCTTTTGGATAACTGTTGCATCAAAAATAATAATTTTTTCAACAACTATTGTCTTTTGTCAAATTTACAATGATTTTTCCTAAAATCATTGTCTTTGTGGTGTTATCTTTGTGAAATTTTTGTTGGAACCCCAAGGTTGTTTTTGGTGTGATCAACCAAATTAGGTTAGGTTTTGTTATGTTATGACCTCTGTGTCTAAGTGTACAAGAGCTTAGGAGCACAGGAAGTCGAACGGAAGACGCGGCTAGCGAGAAGGATGGCACGGGAGAGAGCCAACAGGCTCGGTGCGTCCAAGGGATGAGACGTTGTGGAAGAGTACACCAGTGGACGAGAAGGACGTGCACGACATTTGAGGGACGAGAAGCAGGAGCGGAAGTCTGCTCGAGGAAAAGGCCAAAAATTGGGTTCGGGTGAGCCCTATTCCATTGGTTGAAATCACCCAAGCGATCAGAGCAGCGGAAGAGATAGAGTGGAGCTATGGAGCTGCTGTTGGATTGAGACCGCGCTAGAGGGGGGGTTAATAGCGCTCGTGGCTAAATTGTACGTTTATCGGAATCGTGAAACTATCGGAGTTAAAACACGCAACGGAAAGTAAACAAACACATAGAAAGACAAGCTATTTACTTCGTTCGGAGCCTAAGGCGACTCCTACTCGAAGGCCCGCGATCCTTGATCACTTCCGGTGGGCAACAACTATAAGCTTGATAAGAATTACAAAATACAATGGAAGTATTAAAATAACTTTGTACCGACAACTTAAGAAAGAAGAAAATGGAGCTCCGGGTCGTCGGAATGTTGTAGCAGCACTTCGGAATAACTTTGTTAGCAGCACGTTGAAGACAGAGAGCCTGGAACTTGATATCTTGAAGTGCTGGTTGAAACCCCCTTATAAAGGGTGTTGAAGGCGTCTTGAAGGCTGTTCAAGGCGCCTCCATGCTGCCGAGTCTTCTGCGTGGATCAAATCTGATCTGGTCGAACTTCATCCCTTTAAGGCACCTTATAACCTGCTCAAGGCGCCTTCCAAGGCACCTTATACCCTCACCAAGGCGCCTCCATTGAAGCTTCGTAGCCAGGTCAGCTTTTGCAGCCGAGGCGCCTCCAAGCCCCATGGAGGCGCCTCAGACACTGTTCATTCGAGTTCTTCTTTGTGTTTTTGGTACCTGCAAGTATGTTAATCCAAAAATACCTGCACCACAAAGTTAATACAAAATAATAGTATGAATATGAAGTAATGACAGTCTCCGGACTGTCCGGGTCTGACTTCGGATTTCCAACCGGAAACCCTACGTCGACCCGACGCCTACTGTTCCCTCTACGGGGAACGCGTCCTCACCTACTCCACTCAGGAGATTTACTTGATGCCAGTCCGGTCCTCCAGACCGACTGGACTTTTCGCCTACGGTTACCACCCCCTAGGACCTAGGGTTACCGCCCCCTAGGGTTTTTCTCCACCTAGGGTTACCACCCCCTAGGACCTAAGGAGACCGACTGGACTTTTCGCCTACGGTTACCACCCCCTAGGACCTAGGGTTACCGCCCCCTAGGGTTTTTCTCCATCTAGGGTTACCACCCCCTAGGACCTAAGGTTGTCGCCCCTTAGGGTTTTCTTCCACCTAGGGTTACCGCCCCCTAGGACCTAAGGTTGCCGCCCCTTAGGGTTTTCCTCCACCTAGGGTTACCGCCCCCTAGGACCTAAGGTTGCCGCCCCTTAGGGTTTTCCTCCACCTAGGGTTACCGCCCCCTAGGACCTAAGGTTACTCCCCCTTAGGATTTGCCTTCACCTAGGGTTACCACCCCCTAGGACCTAAGGTTACCCCCCTTAGGATTTTCCCCTGCCTATCCGCAGTTAGGACTTTCCTGAAACCTTATTTAACCACGTTAGATAACAAGGAATCTTAACTTTGAATCCCTTTGCCATTATCAAAACTGAGGTTTGATCGTCGGATGCTTACTGCACCAACAATCTCCCCCTTTTTGATTATGGCAACCGAAATTCAAAGTTAAATAAAAATACAATAGAGATGCACATAAATAAGCACAGGCATAAATAAAGCATAGGTACATTCACAACAAAATTTTTGTTTTAATTTTCTTTGAATTTTAATTTATAATTTTCTTTGAATTTCTTCCTACTCTCCCCCTTTGCCATATATCAAAATACCCAAGAGAGTGAAGAAAATCTAGGCCTTAGCTTAACTTTCAAAGATAATTTTCAATCTTATCTTTCAAAGAGAAAAATAGAGGGTTAAACACTTAGTTCTTCTTGTAAGACTTTTAGCTAGGTGAAATCATAATTTTGAAAGCAAAATTCTTCATTTAGTTTGAGAGATACTTTTAGCTGAGATAAAGTTATTTTGTCTTTAAACAGTAACTTAGCAAATTTTTGTGATATCAAAAAGATTTAGTTTTTCAAAAAAAATTATTTTGATGAAATTTTGAGAATGTTTTGGAAAATACTTAGCATTTTCAGCAGAACTTAGTATTTGAAAACAATTGCTTTGAGAGACACTTAGCTAAATTCTTTTTTTTAAACACTTTAAAAAGTACTTAGCTAAATGTTTTTGAAAAAAAATATTTAGCTAACTTTGAAAATACTTAGCTATGTTTTCAGCTTAAAAATGATTGCGTTGAGAAAATATCTTGCCAAGATAATTTAAAAGTTAGGTTATAAATAATTTTAATTTTAAAGCTAAGTTAAAAATAGCTTGAATTTTCGAAGATATGCCAAAAATAGTTTTTAATTTTAAGGTCAAGTCAAAAAAATTTTAAAGAAAAACTAATTTTAAAACCGACTCAAAATCACTCCCCCTTAATTAATGCCTTAATAAATTTTTGAGTTCAGGAGTTCAAGCATGAGAGGTTAAAAAATTATTTTCCTAATTTTCCATCTCACTCATTCTAGATTAACAAGCATGTTTAGCATATGAGTGAGTGTGAGATGGAGTTTAATTTAATTTATAGCATTGAAAATATCAATTAGAATTCCAAATAAGTGAACATTATTTTGAAGATTTAAAAATTAATTGGGTTAAGAATTTAATAACTTCTGAAAAGGGTTTTGAAATTAATTTTTCAGAGGATATTTCAAATGATTTTTCAAATAATTTTTTAAGTAGTTTTCAAATAATTTTGAAATTAATTTTTCAAGGGATTTTTCAAATGATTTTTCAAAAGATTTTGAAATGATCATTTTTCAAATGATTTTACAAATAACTTTTGAAATTAAGTTTTAAAAGACTTTTAAAATGATTTTAAAAATATTTTTCAAATAATTTTGAAATGATTTTGAAAAGATTTTTCAAATAAATTTAAAAGAATTTTGAAATTAAGTTTTAAAGATTTTGAAATGATTTTGAAAAGATTTTTCAAATAAATTTAAAAGAATTTTGAAATTAAGTTTTAAAGATTTTGAAATGATTTTTCAAATAAATTTAAAAGAATTTTGAAATTAAGTTTTAAAGATTTTGAAATGATTTTGAAAAGATTTTTCAAATAAATTTTAAAAGAATTTTAAAATTATGTTTTAAAGATTTTGAAATGATTTTGAAAAGATTTTTCAAATAAATTTAATAGAATTTTGAAATTAAGTTTTAAAGATTTTGAAAAGATTTTTCAAATAAATTTAAAAGAATTTTGAAATTAAGTTTTAAAGATTTTGAAATTATTTTGAAAAGATTTTTCAAATAAATTTAAAATAATTTTGAAATTAAGTTTTAAAGATTTTCAAATGATTTTGAAAAGATTTTTCAAATAAATTTAAAAGAATTTTGAAATTAAGTTTTCAAGATTTTGAAATGATTTTGAAAATATTTTTCAAATAAATTTTAAAAGAATTTTGAAATTAAGTTTTAAAGATTTTGAAATGAATTTTGAAAAGATTTTTCAAATAAATTTAAAAGAATTTTGAAATTAAGTTATAAAGATTTTGAAATGATTTTTAAAAGATTTTTCAAATAAATTTAAAAGAATTTTGATATTAAGTTTTAAAGATTTTGAAATGATTTTGAAAAGATTTTTCATATAAATTTAAAATAATTTTGAAATTAAGTTTTAAAGATTTTGAAATGATTTTGAAAATAATTTTCAAATAAATTTAAAATAATTTTGAAATTAAGTTTTAAAGATTTTGAAATGATTTTGAAAAGATTTTTCAAATAAATTTTAAAAGAATTTTAAAATTTAGTTTTAAAGATTTTGAAATGATTTTGAAAATATTTTTCAAATAAATTTAAAAGAATTTTGAAATTAAGTTTTAAATATTTTGAAATGAATTTTGAAAAGATTTTAAAATAATTTTGAAAAGTTTATTAAAATAATTTTGAAATTAATTTTGAAAAGATTTTAAAATTATTTTAAAAATATTTTTTAAAATAATTTTGAAATTAATTTTGAAAACATTTTTAAATAATTTTGAAATTAATTTTGAGAAGATTTTTAAATAATTTTAAAATTATGTTTTAAATCAATTTTAATTTCTTAGTCATCTCACCCGGTCTAAATTTTCAATCAGGGAACCCTATAATTGTTGTGAGATGAATTGAGGTTCAATTTAAGGGCTTGGTTTAACTTTGTGTTAGATTCAGGTTTAGCTTTGGGTTCAACAAATAAGCATTCTTTGGATAAATTTCTGGGCTATGGTGAGTCACAAGGAACTCATTAAAGTAACCATGCCTTCGAGGTTTTCCAAATAGTCCTACCCATTGAACTTAATACTAAACTTTGGTCTAACTAGTTAGGATCCATTTAAGGGTAGCTTCGGTCAGTTCCACTTGGCCAAATGCACCAGGTCGAAGTCATATCTTCCTAGACATGCGATGCCCAAGCTTCCCTAACGTACTATCATCCAAAAACTTCACCAGTACCGTTGGTTAAGTTAAACCTAGCCCGTTTTGATCTAACCTTAATTACCCTGCCGGGTAATATACTCTTGTTTTACCCATTTCGGGTAGATTAGGTTCAGTTACCCTGTCGGGTAGTTCAGTTGGGGGTGCCAGCGAGTCTGGATCCTCCATCTATTTTTATTTAACTTAAGTTGAAATTTACTTTTAATTTTGAATTAATTTCGAATTGAATTTTGAATTGAATTTAATTTCAAATTTTTAATTGAATTTTGAATTTTGAATTTAATTTCAAATTTAATTTAAATATTAATTTGAATTATGTTCTTAATATTGTTTTTCTATTAGCTCCCCCTGGATCATAGCCTCGATATGGTCTATCAAGGTAATAGACTTGATCCTTGGGGACCCAATAGTGACCAGTTCTAACTTGATTAACCAAGTTGGATTTTGGCACCCATGCTTGGAGAATTTTTCTATTATTTCTATTAACTAGCGATAAATATGATTTGTATTTTATTTTAGTTTTAAATCCAAGTCCAGTTTTGTTGTAAACGGCTCGCTGTTTTCCAAGAATCAGATCCAGATTCTTGGAGCCCAAGGTGAACCGTTCCAACGTGTCCTTGAGTTCTTTAATTTGAGCTTTCAAATTTGAATTTTCTTCCTCAAGTTGTTGGACTTGAGTTGAACTTCCAATTTGAACTGACTCAGTTAAAGAGGTCGAGTCAGTCGCTTCCTTAAGGGTTGTTACTTCCTTTTGGAGCGACTTAACCCGGACATTGGATTTAGCCAACTTTTTTACTAAGGTAATAATTCATGCAAGTTATCTAATTGAAATTCTGCGAGTAGTGAACTTACAGTGGGTTTTGGTCCTTCGGAAACGAATGCGGATTCGTGGCTTCGATCAGACTCAGTCTCGGATTCGCTCTCGGTTTATGACTCATACTCGGACTCAGTTTCCGCCACGGTTGCTAGTACAGGTAGAGCGAGGAAGCTCGTCGGTTCTTCTACGTCTGACCCGGATTCATCTGAAGACTCGGACCATATCTTTTCCTCTGTCTTACTTGCACATGCAACCATCGTAATACCTTCCTCGGCCGAAGTAGTATTATTCTGCTCATCTAATTCAAATAAATCATTTATTAAATTATGCTTACTTACTTGAGCGTTGGAAGTGCCCTCGTGTAGTTTCATCAACTTTTGCCACAACTCTTTTGCACTTGTGAAGGGGCCGATACGGTTTAGTTCTTCATTGGTTAGGCCACATTGTAGCATGCAGGTTGCTTTGGCATTGGCTTCAACTTTTTTTATTGTGCTAGAATCCCAGTTGATGCATGAGATAAGTTCTCCGGTGTCGTCACGTGGAAGTTTGAGTCCGGTCTGGATGATGATCCACATCTCGACTTGCGTCTTGAGGTGGTATTCCATCCGGTTCTTCCAGTATCCAAAGTCCTCGCCAGAAAAGAGCGGCGGTCGGACGGTGTAGAATCCTTCTTGGAATGCCATTTTAAAAGAACCTTGCACACAAAAAAATAGCAAAAAAAAATGTACCAGGACTTGATCCTGGATTAGCAGTGCGGTATGGAAGGATAGAAATAGAAGTTCACCAGTTTCGAGAAAAAATAATAAAATATTATTAAAAAATATTTAAAAAATATTATTTCAAATTTTGCCAAATTCAATATTTTATCAATACTAATAACCCGTGAAAGTATGAAAATGAATTTTTCAAAAATAATTTTGGAGGGAAAAAACGAATGGCGTATTATTTTTACCCTATACACACGACAAAGCCACAAAAAATTCTTGAATGGTGGTTGCACCAGTTCAAAGCGACCCCGCTCTGATACCAATTGTTGGATCGAGACCGCGCTAGAGGGAGGGTGAATAGCGCTCGTGGCTAAATTGTACGTTTATCGGAATCGTGAAACTATCGGAGTTAAAACACGCAACGGAAAGTAAACAAACACATAGAAAGACAAGCTATTTACTTCGTTCAGAGCCTAAGGCGACTCCTACTCGAAGGCCCGCGATCCTTGATCACTTCCGGTGGGCAACAACTATAAGCTTGATAAGAATTACAAAATACAACGGAAGTATTAAAATAACTTTGTACCGACAACTTAAGAAAGAAGAAAATAGAGCTCCGGGTCGTCAGAATGTTGCAGCAGCACTTCGGAATAACTTTGTTAGCAGCACGTTGAAGACAGAGAGCCTGGAACTTGATATCTTGAAGTGTTGGTCGAAACCCCCTTATAAAGGGTGTTGAAGGCGCCTTGAAGGCTGTTCAAGGCGCCTCCATGCAGCCGAGTCTTCCGCGTGGATCAAATCTGATCTGGTTGAACTTCATCCCTTTAAGGCATCTTATAACCTGCTCAAGGCGCCTTCCAAGGCACCTTATACCCTCACCAAGGCGCCTCCATTGAAGCTTCGCAGCCAGGTCAGTTTTTGCACCCGAGGCGCCTCCAAGCCCTATGGAGGCGCCTCAGACACTGTTCATCCGAGTTCTTCTTTGTGTTTTTGGTACCTGCAAGTATGTTAATCCAAAAATACCTGCACCACAAAGTTAATACAAAATAATAGTATGAATATGAAGTAATGACAGTCTCCGGACTGTCCGGGTCTGACTTCGGATTTCCAACCGGAAACCCTAGGTCGACCCGACGCCTACTGTTCCCTCTATGGGGAACGCGTCCTCACCTACTCCACTCAGGAGATTTACCTGATGCCAGTCCGGTCCTCCAGACCGACTGGACTTTCCACCTAGGGTTACCACCCCCTAGGACCTAGGGTTACCGCCCCCTAGGGTTTTTCTCCACCTAGGGTTACCACCCCCTAGGACCTAAGGTTGTCGCCCCTTAGGGTTTTCTTCCACGTAGGGTTACCACCCCCTAGGACCTAAGGTTACCGCCCCTTCGAGTTTTCCTCCACCTAGGGTTACCGCCCCCTAGGACCTAAGGTTACCCCCCCCCCTTAGGATTTTCCTTCATCTAGGGTTACCACCCCCTAGGACCTAAGGTTACCCCCCTTAGGATTTTCCCCTGCCTAACCGCAGTTAGGACTTTCCTGAAACCTTATTTAACCACGTTAGATAACATGGAATCTTAACTTTGAATCCCTTTGCCATTATCAAAACTGAGGTTTGATTGTCGGATGCTTACTGCACCAACAGCTGCTAGAGGCACCTTTAATAGGAGTTGAAGGCGCCTCCGTGACCTTCAGGCAGAAGGTGCCTTCAACCAGCCATGGCTATGGAAGGCGCCTTCGACTAAGCAATCTGGCTATTGGCTGAAAGGATAAAGTTTTATCCTGTGCCACGCTGGAAGTGCCTTCCAGCCCTATGGAAGGCGCCTTCAGCCTAAGGATAAGTTTTTCCAGGGGCTATAAAAGGACCCCTGGACCTAGGAAAGGGATAACAACTTCTGTATTGATGTTCTAGCAATAATATGAGCTATTAACGAGTGTAAAAGGCTTCTCCGCCTTCAATGAAGGAGATTTTTAAGAGTTGTCATTTGTCTTGGATTAACAACCAGCTAGGTTATAACCAACTAAATTCTGGTTCCTTTTACTGTTTTATTTAAGTTGTTATTTCTTTTTAATTTTATTTTCTATTGCTACTAACATAAGTTGAAAGAATGAGAAGGTATTGTTTTAAGTGTTTCAGGCAATTCAACACTCTCCAGCCAGCCGACTCGGAACAACAAGTGGTATCAGAGCCTAACAACTTCAGGAGGTCTAACCACCGAATGAAGCACACGAGATGGTCGGTTCAAGCATCCATCCACCAAAGTTCGAGGGGGGATTTCGTTAACTGGAAAAATAAAATGGAGGAATTTTTAAGGACTAATTTTGAATTATTTTTAATAATGGAGTTTGATTTTGTAGCACCCGAAGGTAAAGATAAATACCACTGGACGAAAAAGGAGCAAGCTGATTTCGTGACAAATGGGAAAGCATAGTTATATCTGCTAAGCGTTTTACTGCCACAAGAAGTCAGTCGGATCGGAGTCTACGAGTCTGCGAAGGAGCTCTGGGAGAAGTTTCTGGAACTACATGAAGGAACCTTGGAGATAAAACTCGCAAGACAAGATCTGCTCAGAAACTATATCAGCAACATCAAACTAGAACAAGGCGAAACAGTTGCACACCTTCATTCAAGGATCAAGGAGCTCATCACTAGACTCACAAATCTCGGAAAAAAGATAAGTAACCGAGATTCGCTAAGGTACACGCTTAACGTATTCCATAGAAGTACTGAATGGGCATCATTAGTAGATGCCTATTACATATCTAAGGTTTTAGATTCAACTACTTGAGAAGAATTATTTTTAACTTTTGAAGTGCATGAATCGAGATGTGTAGGTACGAAGGAGCTGAAGCACAACATTGCCTTTAAGACAACAAGGGACGAACATGAGTCAGAATCCTCTCTCAATGACGATGAAATGGTAATAATAGGAAGGCATTTTAAAAAGTCACATAAATAAAAAAAACTAACCATCCGCAGGGTAGAAAGAAATGGACAATCAAATGCTACTACTGCAATGAAGAAGGGCACGTTAAAGATAGCTACCCTAAGTAAAGGAACAAGGACAAGGACAAAGGAAAGAAGCTTGTCCAAACGAATAAGTACAAGACTCTAAAGGTGACGTGAGACGAAATGTCGTCCAAATTGGAAGTTGAAGATTTCTCTAGACTTGCATTAATGGCAAGTCATCAAGAAGATGAACACGAAGCAAGCTCGTCCGAAATAAGCATCAAGAGCATCGATGAAGGGGGAGCTTGATGTGCATAGATATTATGATCGTTTATGCATATTTTAACGCACATTCACTTGCTTTATTTGTATAAATTCTTCACACGATCATCTCTCCTATTGTTTATTTAGTATTAATTACTCTTTTATCGGAGATCTGCTCTTTATTTGATTTTATGTTGACAGGGATAACTTTTGGAGCGAAAATGATGATTATCGACGCATCAAAGCAAAAGCAGAAAACCACTTGACACCGGACGTGCAACCCTGCACAGCCGTGTTGCCATTCCTTAGAGAGAGCAACACACGACCATGCGACCTCGCACGACCGTGCCTCATGACTAGAATCGAAGGAAGACATGGTCTTGCGGATCTCGCACGGCCGTGCCTCTCTACCCGAAGAAGGGGAGGAGCTGGCCGTGCGGATCTCGTACGGTAGTGCCACTCTACGCGAAGAAGGGAAGGAGCTGGTCGTGCGGATCTCGCACGGGTGTGGCATGTGCCGTGCAGCGTTCATGCCCTAGCCTATAAAAGGGCTCTTAACCCTTCCCCTTGGGGGGCGTGCCGAAAAAGAGAGATACACCTTGGTGTCGTTCCATGCCGTCTCAAACCTCTGTTCGACGATCCGAGATCACCTCCATCACCGCATCAACTCCAGAAGAAAAGGATTGGATCCGAAGATCACTCGACATCATTGAATAAGCATCTCTATTCCCTCTCTCTTCTTATCTGGAGATTGAATGTTTAATTATACTATGTGTTTGGGTTTTTTCCCTACGTCTATGGAGTAGATTCTTTGTTCTAGGATCAGGGAGTAGTTGTGGATAGGTTATGATGCAAGGTTCATGCTTTTGCCTTTACTCATTGAATGATTTCGCTTATCTTGTTTCTATTTGATATGCATGAGACTTGTTTGCTTTAGATTACCATGTCGTATTAATTGATTGTGTTGTGATTGCTAATTTTGTAAAAAGAGGATCTTAGATCGTATACCCGAGGGGCCCTAGTGACGGGGGTAATCCGTTCACGGACATTTAGGATACTCCAATGAAAGGAGAGGTAATTCCTCCACAAGGAAGTAAGAAACAAAACCAAGCTCCTATCTCTATCCTTAATGATACCGATCAGGTTTGTATTCTTGTGATCTACCGAGGTGCCTTAGTGTCAAGGGTTAACCATAATAGGATTTCACAGGGATCTTCTCTGTGTCACGCCCTAAAGGAGTCCCTGTCCGAAGAAATTTCGACAGCATCTCCCCTGCACGGGTGACAATATGAAACATTACTACATACAAAATATACATCAGCCACACTCGGCTGGAATATATATATCATAGGAAATGGAAACAACACAACCACGCAGTTTAATATACTCAGCCTACTTGGCTGGTCAAAAAATAAAATAAGCACAGCGGAAAGAAAACGAAGAGAAAACCCACAAATTGCAAAGTTATCAAAACATCACAAATACCAAGTCCACACCACAAGTATCAAAACCTAGCTCTCACAACACCCAATCCAACGAATACGAAATGCAAGTAAAGAGAAACAGAACCAAAATCAATTTTCGAATATGACGCGGGACCCAGGATTGGCAGCCGGCATCTCTCCAAGCATCCAGGACTCATCTATCTGTTACCTGGCGAAAGAAAACCATTTTACGGGGTGGTGAGTATTGGAACTCAGCGGGTATAGAAAAGATAGTGCGTGAACATAATCAACCAATAAAGAATACCCAAAAGGAATACAGTCTCATAAGGGAAGTAGCACATACAAAATGAAACCATGATCAATGCTCATACCTGGAATCATATCCTAGGCTAGATATAGAAGGTCAAGAATGGTACTTATCTGCTACGGTTCTGCTCATAACTACAGAGGTAATGCGTAAGACATATAAACATTCCCAATAACTAACCCAATGTCTAACCGCCTATAACGAGAGCATATCTCAACATAAGACAACATATCAGCATAAGTGAACAACAACAAGAAGCAACGTCAACATATATATACTACATCAGCATAAGTAAGCAATAATAACATAAGTAAACAGCAGTAGCCAAAGCAGGCATAATAACAGCGTATGCACGGATGGTCACCCCGCCCACCTCTCCGCACCATGACCCCTGTATGGTCGAGAGGCCGGATCAATGACAACTGTACCACCCAAAGGCCGCCACTCCCGCGAGTGACCGGATGGACAGGTGCTGAGTAGCTAACTAGCTACACAGCGAAGGGGGTCCCTGCTGCTCGCAACTCCAGCTACCACTACCCACGCGTGGCCGAGTGCGGCACGACAGGACAAGCGGCATCAACTCCAGCTACCACTCTCTCGAGTGGCCGAGGATGCGGCATGCATGCAATGACATGATGCGAACAATGCGACAGTCATCATATATATAAGCAGAAATAGGTATACTACATGAAGCCAGCATGCTCAATATCGTACATAAATAAACAACAGTCAAAGCATACAAACATGGTATCTAATATCTGCTACTGATCATGGACAACAACAAGAGACTGTATGGATATAAAAACGAGTAACTCAAAGATTTTGAGTGGAAGTATCAAACGAGAAAAATAAGAGTGGAGTCAAGGTAAAATAGTCCTTATCCAAAAATAGTTCATGCACCAGTTCAAAGAACTAAAAGAAACAAAGCAAGAAGTACCCGCCTTTTTCTGTTGGTCGTGCTAGACTAGCTCACGTCAAAGTGCTCGACTCGAATCAACGTCCTGTAAATCACATGATATACAATTTAGCTACTTCCATAAACAACATCTAGCTAAACCCAAACCTAACCTAGGTTTCTTAAAAAAAACATTGTAGACACATCCACCTAACCACATTAAATCCTATGCCTTCGAATCTGTTCAAAATTTATAGCAACAACATTGAGAATTGAAACCACCCATAATTCCATAAAAAAAAAAATCGAATCCATCGACACAAACTAGTCCGCATTCAGTCCAATTTTGAACACCACGAAATCGAAAAATAAAATCAATTTGGAAGCCCCAGAGATAGATCATCACAGAAATCTTAAAACACAACTCACTCCACCATGTTAACATTCCGATCAGACCTTTAACCAAACAGCTCTCATACAGAAATTCACAACATCAAACATCGAGAACATGGAATCCAACCCTTTCACAGCCAAGACAACATCACCAAAGTCCCAAACAAAACAATCCACAGGAATTTGGACTCCATCAACAACAACAGAATGCACCGACAAGAAAATCTAGAAGGAAAACTATGCGAACCCAACAGAACATCACTGAAACCAATCGAACAGCACTCCATAGAGGAAAACTCATCCAGGAAAGATCAGAACAGCAACTCACGGTGAGAAGCTTAATTCACACCGATACCAAATCCTAAAAATACCATAAGACATCTTCAAATACCAAACCCCTCTGGAAATTTCAAAAAAACCATCACAATAGAGAACCAATCGGCATGAAAAACTCGAAACAAAAACTCATCCAAGACCCCAAAACGCTACACTCTAGAACAAGCAGACCAACACCGCTTCATCTCTAAAAGTTCCACCTTATATCTCACGGATTTCATGCTTCCACAGTTAGATTTACTTGCCGGATCAATTAGGGCACGGCGCGAAGAGAGGAGGCCGGCGGCTGCTGTGGTGGTGCTCGAGCGAGGGAAGGAAGGAGAGGTCGCCGGTGAAGATGGTGCCTGCTCGGGAGAGAAGGGAAGAAGCTCCGGAGGAAGGAAACGGCGCCGAGTTGGCTAGGGTGCGGCGTCGCAAGCTCAACGAAGAGGGAAGAGGGGTCGGCGGTGGAGAAAAGCTTAAGGCACGGGTAAAGAAGAGAAAAAAATTTATATACTTAGGGATCTTTGATTAAGTCTTAGATTAATTTTCTCAATCAACTCCCACTTAATTTGGGATGTCCAAACAGACTTTTATCGAGCCCATTAATGCATCCCCTTTAAATACGTCATACGAGCTTCAATTAATTCTAGAAAAATTTCTAAAAATTTCTAAAAATCCCAATAAGATTATTGATCAAATAACCTTATTATTTAAATCCTTATTTGGGCACCATATTTTACATTCTCCCCCACTAATAAAAAATTTGGTCCCCAAATTTACTACCCAACTTAGGGATTCCTCATCCAAAGATAACAACCAAGCAACATACTCATACACTACTCCAACCAAATATCAAGAATGGTAAGGACACTACTAATCCATGTGTTCGGTGCACTGGTAGTCTACCGATTCTACGTAAATATACTATAAATGTAACTGGATAAGAACTACTCGTACCTATCAATAAGGGTGTAATAAAATATAAACTGAGACCTTACCCCGGAAGGCCGATCCCTCGGCCCGCTGCGCCTTCTCCCGTGTGACTACATAAGCATGCCCCACATCTGAGCTCGGTGATGGCATTGCTGGAACAGTCCGAGGTGGATTCGGAGGTGCGATAACCGGCTGCTGATGCTGGTACTGAAACTGTGACTGGGGTTGAAAGGTCGGGTGAGGCTGAAATGGAGGGGAAAGGTCGTGCTGCACAGAATATGCTTGATGAGGAGGCTCTGCGGCAGAGTACTGTGTGGTCACTGGTATCGCTGGGTCCTCCTGGCTCTGGATATAATATATCTGCCCTTGGGAGCTTGGCGGGCGCTGTTGACGTGAATCACTCCGAGTCCTCTGAAGTCCTCTCTGCTGCCATGGCTGGGTGGGTCGATCTCCTTGAGATGTAACTTTAGTAGTCTCCAACTGAGCCTTCAGGGTACAATCCCGACTCTCATGGCCCGGAAGCTTACAATAAAAGCATATCGAGTGGTCCAATGGACAATTGGGTTTGAGGTGACTTTTCGAGCCGCACTGGAAACATCTGGTCCCTCTACTATCATTCTTCCAATCTTGCTGAGGGGAACGAGAACCCTCATCCGAGGTTCGCCTTGTCTTCTGAGGTGGAGAGGACCCTCCAGAGGTAACCTGTGAGCTCTGGCCTCTTTTTTCCTTCTTCTGTGTCACTTGTTTAGTATTACTTTTCTCCTGGTTCACTTGCTGCTGAGTCATCTCAATGAATAATGCCCGATCTAACACCTCCCGATAAGAACTACCGAAACCCCGACATCTTGAGTCGTATGTATGCCGCAAGTCCTTGAGTAAACTGATGCATCCGATCATAATCCCGAGCCACCGGATGAGGACAAAACTCAGCCGATCTACTGAATTCTGCATTATACTCCATCACAGGCGGTCACCTTGCTTGAGGTTCAGAAACTCCTGACGACGGACTAGACAAAATGTAACCGGGAAATACTGTCTCTCAAATACCTCCCGGTACATCTGCCACGTGATACGTTGTTCTCCAAAGATCGACTTCTGCATGTCCCACCAAGTGACGGCTTGATCCCGAAGATGGTACGCAGCCAACTCCACCTTCTCTTCATCTGTACACTTCATGTACCAAAATGTGCCCTCCAAGTTCTTCAACCAGCTACGAGCCGCCCAAGGGTCAGCACCCCCATGGAACAGAGTAATTCGATCTTTCACAGACTTGGCCAACAAGGGTATTCGGGCTCTATCCATCACCCAACCAGTAGTGTCTGGAGCAGGTATAGAAGGTGGTACTCCCGGCGTCCGTAACTCATGCTCCCTAGTAGAGGTTGGAGGATTCCGATCACTGCTACCTGAATCAACCTCATTCGGGTTTCCTGTAAACTCCGTCTCTTGGCCGGCAGGTTCGGGGCCCATCGATACCGTGGGTTGTTTTCGTGGTCGACCTTGTCCACGGTGATGCATAGCAGTCGACCCTTTTCGTGCCATTCCTGTTAATAATAAGTAGGTAAGGAAAATGATTTAGCAATAGACCACTTACATCCTATAGCTCGGAGATATCTTGCCGCTGCCTGGTCCCACAACTCGAAATTCACATCGAGGAACTAAATTACAAAGAGAAAACAAAACAACCGAAATCGAAATCGAAACAAAATCGAAATCCCAAAACACAAAACACAAAAATAGGCATCGGAAAACCTGAGCTCTGATACCACTAAATTGTCACGCCCTAAAGGAGTCCCTGTCCGAAGAAATTTCGACAGCATCTCCCCTGTACGGGTGACAATATGAAACATTACTACATACAAAATATACATCAGCCACACTCGTTTGGAATATATATATCATAGGAAATGGAAACAACACAACCACACAGTTTAATATACTCACCTACTTGGCTGGTCAAAAATAAAATAAGCACAGCGGAAAGAAAACGAAGAGAAAACCCACAAATTGCAAAGTTATCAAAACATCACAAATACCAAGTCCACACCACAAGTATCAAAACCTAGCTCTCACAACACCCAATCCAACGAATACGAAATGCAAGTAAAGAGAAACAGAACCAAAATCAATTTTCGAATATGACGCGGGACCCAGGATTGGCAGCCGGCATCTCTCCAAGCATCCAGGACTCATCTATCTGTTACCTGGCGAAAGAAAACCATTTTACGGGGTGGTGAGTATTGGAACTCAGCGGGTATAGAAAAGATAGTGCGTGAACATAATCAACCAATAAAGAATACCCAAAAGGAATACAGTCTCATAAGGGAAGTAGCACATACAAAATGAAACCATGATCAATGCTCATACCTGGAATCATATCCTAGGCTAGATATAGAAGGTCAAGAATGGTACTTATCTGCTACGATTCTGCTCATAACTACAGAGGTAATGCGTAAGACATATAAACATTCCCAATAACTAACCCAATGTCTAACCGCCTATAACAAGAGCATATCTCAACATAAGACAACATATCAGCATAAGTGAACAACAACAAGAAGCAACGTCAACATATATATACTACATCAGCATAAGTAAGCAATAATAACATAAGTAAACAGCAGCAGCCAAAGCAGGCATAATAACAGCGTATGCACGGATGGTCACCCCGCCCACCTCTCCGCACCATGACCCCTGTATGGTCGAGAGGCCGGATCAATGACAACTGTACCACCCAAAGGCCGCCACTCCCGCGAGTGACCGGATGGACAGGTGCTGAGTAGCTAACTAGCTACACAGCGAAGGGGGGTCCCTGCTGCTCGCAACTCCAGCTACCACTACCCACGCGTGGCCGAGTGCGGCACGACAGGACAAGCGGCATCAACTCCAGCTACCACTCTCTCGAGTGGCCGAGGATGCGGCATGCATGCAATGACATGATGCGAACAATGCGACAGTCATCATATATATAAGCAGAAATAGGTATACTACATGAAGCCAGCATGCTCAATATCGTACATAAATAAACAACAGTCAAAGCATACAAACATGGTATCTAATATCTGCTACCGATCATGGACAACAACAAAAGACTGTATGGATATAAAAACGAGTGACTCAATGTTTTTGAGTGGAAGTATCAAACGCAGAAAAATAAGAGTGGAGTCAAGGTAAAATAGTCCTTATCCAAAAATAGTTCATGCACCAGTTCAAAGAACTAAAAGAAACAAAGCAAGAAGTACCTGCCTTTTTCTGTTGGTCGTGCTAGACTAGCTCACGTCAAAGTGCTCGACTCGAATCAACGTCCTGTAAATCACATGATATACAATTTAGCTACTTCCATAAACAACATCTAGCTAAACCCAAACCTAACCTAGGTTTCTTAAAAAAAACATTGTAGACACATCCACCTAACCACATTAAATCCTATGCCTTCGAATCTGTTCAAAATTTATAGCAACAACATTGAGAATTGAAACCACCCATAATTCCATAAAAAAAAAAATCGAATCCATCGACACAAACTAGTCCGCATTCAGTCCAATTTTGAACACCACGAAATCGAAAAATAAAATCAATTTGGAAGCCCCAGAGATAGATCATCACAGAAATCTTAAAACACAACTCACTCCACCATGTTAACATTCCGATCAGACCTTTAACCAAACAGCTCTCATACAGAAATTCACAACATCAAACATCGAGAACATGGAATCCAACCCTTTCACAGCCAAGACAACATCACCAAAGTCCCAAACAAAACAATCCACAGGAATTTGGACTCCATCAACAACAACAGAATGCACCGACAAGAAAATCTAGAAGGAAAACTATGCGAACCCAACAGAACATCACTGAAACCAATCGAACAGCACTCCATAGAGGAAAACTCATCCAGGAAAGATCAGAACAGCAACTCACGGTGAGAAGCTTAATTCACACCGATACCAAATCCTAAAAATACCATAAGACATCTTCAAATACCAAACCCCTCTGGAAATTTCAAAAAAACCATCACAATAGAGAACCAATCGGCATGAAAAACTCGAAACAAAAACTCATCCAAGACCCCAAAACGCTACACTCTAGAACAAGCAGACCAACACCGCTTCATCTCTAAAAGTTCCACCTTATATCTCACGGATTTCATGCTTCCACAGTTAGATTTACTTGCCGGATCAATTAGGGCACGGCGCGAAGAGAGGAGGCCGGCGGCTGCTGTGGTGGTGCTCGAGCGAGGGAAGGAAGGAGAGGTCGCCGGTGAAGATGGTGCCTGCTCGGGAGAGAAGGGAAGAAGCTCCGGAGGAAGGAAACGGCGCCGAGTTGGCTAGGGTGCGGCGTCGCAAGCTCAACAAAGAGGGAAGAGGGGTCGGCGGTGGAGAAAAGCTTAAGGCACGGGTAAAGAAGAGAAAAAAATTTATGTACTTAGGGATCTTTGATTAAGTCTTAGATTAATTTTCTCAATCAACTCCCACTTAATTTGGGATGTCCAAACAGACTTTTATCGAGCCCATTAATGCATCCCCTTTAAATACGTCATACGAGCTTCAATTAATTCTAGAAAAATTTCTAAAAATTTCTAAAAATCCCAATAAGATTATTGATCAAATAACCTTATTATTTAAATCCTTATTTGGGCACCATATTTTACATTCTCCCCCACTAATAAAAAATTTGGTCCCCAAATTTACTACCCAACTTAGGGATTCCTCATCCAAAGATAACAACCAAGCAACATACTCATACACTACTCCAACCAAATATCAAGAATGGTAAGGACACTACTAATCCATGTGTTCGGTGCACTGGTAGTCTACCGATTCTACGTAAATATACTATAAATGTAACTGGATAAGAACTACCCGTACCTATCAATAAGGGTGTAATAAAATATAAACCGAGACCTTACCCGGAAGGCCGATCCCTCGGCCCGCTGCGCCTTCTCCCGTGTGACTACATAAGCATGCCCCACATCTGAGCTCGGTGATGGCATTGCTGGAACAGTCCGAGGTGGATTCGGAGGTGCGATAACCGGCTGCTGATGCTGGTACTGAAACTGTGACTGGGGTTGAAAGGTCGGGTGAGGCTGAAATGGAGGGGAAAGGTCGTGCTGCACAGAATATGCTTGATGAGGAGGCTCTGCGGCAGAGTACTGTGTGGTCACTGGTATCGCTGGGTCCTCCTGGCTCTGGATATAATATATCTGCCCTTGGGAGCTTGGCGGGCGCTGTTGACGTGAATCACTCCGAGTCCTCTGAAGTCCTCTCTGCTGCCATGGCTGGGTGGGTCGATCTCCTTGAGATGTAACTTTAGTAGTCTCCAACTGAGCCTTCAGGGTACAATCCCGACTCTCATGGCCCGGAAGCTTACAATAAAAGCATATCGAGTGGTCCAATGGACAATTGGGTTTGAGGTGACTTTTCGAGCCGCACTGGAAACATCTGGTCCCTCTACTATCATTCTTCCAATCTTGCTGAGGGGAACGAGAACCCTCATCCGAGGTTCGCCTTGTCTTCTGAGGTGGAGAGGACCCTCCAGAGGTAACCTGTGAGCTCTGGCCTCTTTTTTCCTTCTTCTGTGTCACTTGTTTAGTATTACTTTTCTCCTGGTTCACTTGCTGCTGAGTCATCTCAATGAATAATGCCCGATCTAACACCTCCCGATAAGAACTACCTGGAAACCCTGACATCTTGAGTCGTATGTATGCCGCAAGTCCTTGAGTAAACTGATGCATCCGATCATAATCCTGAGCCACCAGATGAGGACAAAACTCAGCCAGTCTACTGAATTCTGCATTATACTCCATCACAGAGCGGTCACCTTGCTTGAGGTTCAGAAACTCCTGACGACGGACTAGACAAAATGTAACCGGGAAGTACTGTCTCTCAAATACCTCCCGGTACATCTGCCACGTGATACGTTGTTCTCCAAAGATCGACTTCTGCATGTCCCACCAAGTGACGGCTTGATCCCGAAGATGGTACGCAGCCAACTCCACCTTCTCTTCATCTGTACACTTCATGTACCAAAATGTGCCCTCCAAGTTCTTCAACCAGCTACGAGCCGCCCAAGGGTCAGCACCCCCATGGAACAGAGTAATTCGATCTTTCACAGACTTGGCCAACAAGGGTATTCGGGCTCTATCCATCACCCAACCAGTAGTGTCTGGAGCAGGTATAGTAGGTGGTACTCCCGGCATCCGTAACTCATGCTCCCTAGTAGAGGTTGGAGGATTCCGATCACTGCTACCTGAATCAACCTCATTCGGGTTTCCTGTAAACTCCGTCTCTTGGCCGGCAGGTTCGGGGCCCATCGATACCGTGGGTTGTTTTCGTGGTCGACCTTGTCCACGGTGATGCATAGCAGTCGACCCTTTTCGTGCCATTCCTGTTAATAATAAGTAGGTAAGGAAAATGATTTAGCAATAGACCACTTACATCCTATAGCTCGGAGATATCTTGCCGCTGCCTGGTCCCACAACTCGAAATTCACATCGAGGAACTAAATTACAAAGAGAAAACAAAACAACCGAAATCGTAAATCGAAACAAAATCGAAATCCCAAAAACACAAAACACAAAAATAGGCATCGGAAAACCTGAGCTCTGATACCACTAAATTGTCACGCCCTAAAGGAGTCCCTGTCCGAAGAAATTTCGACAGCATCTCCCCTGTACGGGTGACAATATGAAACATTACTACATACAAAATATACATCAGCCACACTCGGCTGGAATATATATATCATAGGAAATGGAAACAACACAACCACACAGTTTAATATACTCAGCCTACTTGGCTGGTCAAAAAATAAAATAAGCACAGCGGAAAGAAAACGAAGAGAAAACCCACAAATTGCAAAGTTATCAAAACATCACAAATACCAAGTCCACACCACAAGTATCAAAACCTAGCTCTCACAACACCCAATCCAACGAATACGAAATGCAAGTAAAGAGAAACAGAACCAAAATCAATTTTCGAATATGACGCGGGACCCAGGATTGGCAGCCGGCATCTCTCCAAGCATCCAGGACTCATCTATCTGTTACCTGGCGAAAGAAAACCATTTTACGGGGTGGTGAGTATTGGAACTCAGCGGGTATAGAAAAGATAGTGCGTGAACATAATCAACCAATAAAGAATACCCAAAAGGAATACAGTCTCATAAGAGAAGTAGTATATACAAAATGAAACTATAATCAATGCTCATACCTGGAACCATATCCTAGTCTAGATATAGAATGTCAAGAATGGTACTAATCTGCTACAATACTGCTCGTAACTATAGAGGTAATGTGTAAGACATATAAACATTTCCAATAAATAACCCAAGGTCTAACCGCCTACAACGAGAGCATATCTCAACATAAGACAGCATATCAGCATAAGTGAACAACAGCAAGAAGCAACGTCAACATATATATATCACATCAGCATAAGTAAGCAATAATAACATAAGTAAACAGCAGCAGCCAAAGCAGGCATAATAACAGCGTATGCACGGATGGTCACCCCGCCCACCTCTCTGCACCATGACCCCTGTATGGTCGAGAGGCCGGATCAATGACAACTGTACCACCCAAAGGCCGCCACTCCCGCGAGTGACCGGATGGACAGGTGCTGAGTAGCTAACTAGCTACACAACGAAGGGGGTCCCTGCTGCTCGCAACTCCAGCTACCACTACCCACGCGTGGCCGAGTGCGGCACGACAGGACAAGCGGCATCAACTCCAGCTACCACTCTCTCGAGTGGCCGAGGATGCGGCATGCATGCAATGACATGATGCGAACAATGCGACAGTCATCATATATATAAGCAGAAATAGGTATACTACATGAAGCCAGCATGCTCAATATCGTACATAAATAAACAACAGTCAAAGCATACAAACATGGTATCTAATATCTGCTACCGATCATGGACAACAACAAAAGACTGTATGGATATAAAAACGAGTGACTCAATGTTTTTGAGTGGAAGTATCAAACGCAGAAAAATAAGAGTGGAGTCAAGGTAAAATAGTCCTTATCCAAAAATAGTTCATGCACCAGTTCAAAGAACTAAAAGAAACAAAGCAAGAAGTACCCGCCTTTTTCTGTTGGTCGTGCTAGACTAGCTCACGTCAAAGTGCTCGACTCGAATCAACGTCCTGTAAATCACATGATATACAATTTAGCTACTTCCATAAACAACATCTAGCTAAACCCAAACCTAACCTAGGTTTCTTAAAAAAAACATTGTAGACACATCCACCTAACCACATTAAATCCTATGCCTTCGAATCTGTTCAAAATTTATAGCAACAACATTGAGAATTGAAACCACCCATAATTCCATAAAAAAAAAAATCGAATCCATCGACACAAACTAGTCCGCATTCAGTCCAATTTTGAACACCACGAAATCGAAAAATAAAATCAATTTGGAAGCCCCAGAGATAGATCATCACAGAAATCTTAAAACACAACTCACTCCACCATGTTAACATTCCGATCAGACCTTTAACCAAACAGCTCTCATACAGAAATTCACAACATCAAACATCGAGAACATGGAATCCAACCCTTTCACAGCCAAGACAACATCACCAAAGTCCCAAACAAAACAATCCACAGGAATTTGGACTCCATCAACAACAACAGAATGCACCGACAAGAAAATCTAGAAGGAAAACTATGCGAACCCAACAGAACATCACTGAAACCAATCGAACAGCACTCCATAGAGGAAAACTCATCCAGGAAAGATCAGAACAGCAACTCACGGTGAGAAGCTTAATTCACACCGATACCAAATCCTAAAAATACCATAAGACATCTTCAAATACCAAACCCCTCTGGAAATTTCAAAAAAACCATCACAATAGAGAACCGATCGGCATGAAAAACTCGAAACAAAAACTCATCCAAGACCCCAAAACGCTACACTCTAGAACAAGCAGACCAACACCGCTTCATCTCTAAAAGTTCCACCTTATATCTCACGGATTTCATGCTTCCACAGTTAGATTTACTTGCCGGATCAATTAGGGCACGGCGCGAAGAGAGGAGGCCGGCGGCTGCTGTGGTGGTGCTCGAGCGAGGGAAGGAAGGAGAGGTCGCCGGTGAAGATGGTGCCTGCTCGGGAGAGAAGGGAAGAAGCTCCGGAGGAAGGAAACGGCGCCGAGTTGGCTAGGGTGCGGCGTCGCAAGCTCAACGAAGAGGGAAGAGGGGTCGGCGGTGGAGAAAAGCTTAAGGCACGGGTAAAGAAGAGAAAAAAATTTATGTACTTAGGGATCTTTGATTAAGTCTTAGATTAATTTTCTCAATCAACTCCCACTTAATTTGGGATGTCCAAGCAGACTTTTATCGAGCCCATTAATGCATCCCCTTTAAATACGTCATACGAGCTTCAATTAATTCTAGAAAAATTTCTAAAAATTTCTAAAAATCCCAATAAGATTATTGATCAAATAACCTTATTATTTAAATCCTTATTTGGGCACCATATTTTACACTCTGTTTAGTGCTTAAGTGTAGTAGCTATAACTTCCGACGAGTACATGTTGATTGACAACGAGGAAAGGATAGAACATGATGCATTAGTTACCACCACAACAAAACTGAACTCCTAGAGCTCTTCCCAAACCAAGTAAAACTCTCTCTCTTTCTAGTCAGTTCTCACATCTACTTCCCAAGTTCTTTTCTTCTCAAGAAACAGTTCACTTACAACTATCGGTAGTTTAGCTAATTCTATGTGAACAATCGCTAGTGCTTATAACCAGTCCTTATGGGATCGATAATCTTTTATTAATGTCGATGTATCCGTGCACTTACGAAAACATAACAAGTTTTTGACGTTGTTGTCGGGGACTGTGCCTATAACATTAGTGATAATCATATTGGATTAGACTGGACTTTGTTATTTCTGAAATTTTATTTTCTGCACTCTACTATCTCTCTGTTTTATTATTGTTTTTGGACCGTTCAATACCATGCCCTGGCATGTGAAGAGTTAACCTTGTAGGAGACTCAACTACCTCCTAGGTCTGTTTATTTCACACTCCCGGTCTGTTTAAATAGGGCATCACGTTAAGACCATTAAAGGATTATGGGGCTTCGAAGTCTGCAAAAGAGTTAGGACCCATTGTGTTTCCAATAATCCCAATGAAAAATATTTACTTAGACCATCTTTCATCTCCAAGGTTCAAGAAAATCAGTTTGGGAGATTAGATTCAGAGAATCCTTACTTACATCTCCTAGATTTCCACAGTTATTGCAATACACTGAGATTTGAGGGGGTTCCAGCTGATGCAATAAACTTATAGTTTTTCCTTTCAGCCTCAGAAATAATACAAAGGTTTGGTTCAGTACCCTGCAACCGAGAAGCATCAAAACCTGGAATGAATTAGAAAGAAAATTTTTAAATAAATATTTTCCTCCAAAAAGGACCGCCCAGTTGAGAGATCAGATTCTGCACTTCAAGCAACTTGACGAAGAAACATTGCATCAAGCTTGGGATAGGTACTTATCAATTCTGTATCAGTGCCCGCATCACGGTATTGAGTGCTGGTGATCCTTCACGTATTCTACATTGGACTTTCATTCCAGAGCAAGAGCCTTTTGTACATAGCGTCTGGAGGGGCGGTCATTAAAAAAAAGTTTGGATGAAGCACAAGAAATAATCTATACAGTGGTATCAAATCTCAACGATTGGTCAGGATAAGATGTGATAAACTTATCTCTATACTCGATCAAAGCATGAGAAGATATGGGAGTGTCAATGGAAGAAAATAAGTTAGGAACTAAGGTTCAGAAATAATTAAAGGAATCCATCAAGGTACAGTGCAAGGATGTACAAAATCTATTTCCTTAGTGTGGAGAGGTCTTATTAAAATCGCCGGGAAGTTTGATATCTACCTCAGTATCATTTATGGAAGAGAACTTAGATGATGATGATAATAATATGGAAGGAATAGCTCAAGGAATTGAGGAAACACCATAAGAAGTCATGGTAAACAAGGAAATACAGTTATTAGAACAGGAACCAAACCTTGCCTGATATTATACCACCTCAAGTGGAGTTGAAACTTTTGCCGCCTAATCTTAAATATGCGTTCCTTGGCCCAGATTCCACTTTCCTGGTAATAGTTAATGTAAGCCCGAATGAGATGGAAACACAAAAATTGATCAAAGAGCTGTGAACACACAGAAAAGCAATTAGATACACCATTGATGACATAAAAGGAATCAGCCCTTCCATCTACATGCACAGAATTCTGCTCGAAGAAGGATATAAGAATTCGATTGAGCATCAAAGAAGCTTAAATTCTAATTTGAAAGAAGTTGTCAAGAAAGAAGTGTTGAAACTTCTAAATGCTGGAATTATTTATTCCATATCAGATAACAAGTGGGTAAGTCCGGTACATGTAGTCCCCAAGAGAGGGGGAATGACAGTGATTAGAAATGAAAGTAACAAATTGATTCCAACAAGGACAATTACAGGATGGCGGATGTGTATTGATTATAGAAAGCTAAACAAGGAGACTAGGAAGGATCATTTTCACTTACCGTTCATTGATGAGATACTAGAAAGATTGGCAAAACATTCTTATTTTTGTTATCTGGATGGATACTCTGGTTTTTTCAAATTCCAATACATCCCCTAGATCAAGAAAAGACCACCTTCACATGTCCTTTTGTACCTATGCTTATCGACGAATGTCATTTGGACTCTGCAATGCACCAGCTACATTTCAATGATGTATGATGACAATATTTTCAGATTTTATAGAAAAGATTATGGAGGTATTCATGGATGATTTCTCAGTTTATGGGAATGACTTCGACTCCTGTCTTTTGAACCTTTCTAAAGTTCTCTAGAGATGTGAAGATATGAACTTAGTTTTGAACTGGAAAAATGTCACTTCATGGTTAAAGAGGGGATTATCTTGGGACATAAGATTTCATAATGAGAAATTGAAGTGGATAAAGCCAAAATAGAGACAATTGAGAAACTACCTCCACCTCATAATGTAAAAGGGGTTAGAAGTTTTCTAGGGCATGCTGGATTTTACAAGCGTTTCATTAAGGATTTTTCAAAAATTTTCAAACCATTAACTAATCTGTTGATTAAAGATGTGGAATTCTGCTTTGATGATGACTGCAATGAGGTGTTTAAGAAAATCAAGAATGCTCTTATCTCAGCCCCCATAATTCAAGCTCCAGACTGGAAACTCCCA
Source organism: Zingiber officinale (assembly GCF_018446385.1). Classification (NCBI taxonomy): domain Eukaryota; kingdom Viridiplantae; phylum Streptophyta; class Magnoliopsida; order Zingiberales; family Zingiberaceae; genus Zingiber; species Zingiber officinale. Next base: position 43,294,818 of record NC_055994.1, read on the forward strand.
TTCGAAATCATGTGTGATGCTAATGACTTTGTAGTGGGCGTGGTTCTAGGACAAAGAAAGGACAAAGTACTACATGCAATCCATTACGCAAGCAAGACACTGGATGCAGCCCAAATGGACTATTCTACTATTGAAAAGGAACTATTGGCCATAGTGTTTGCAATCGACAAGTTCATGTCCTATCTAGTGGTCTCAAAAGTGATAGTGTATTCCGATCATGCTGCCATACGATATTTGCTTAATAAGAGAGATGTCAAACCTTGATTTGCTTCTTCGGGAATTTAATCTGGAAATTAGAGATAAGAAAGGAGCGAAGAATGTTGTGGCAGATCATCTATCCCAAGTATGGTCAAATGGGCAGAAATATATGGATTTTGATCCACTCATTAATGATGATTTTCCTGACGAGCATCTATTGGTAGTAAATTCTGAGGAAATCCCTTGGTATACAGATTTTGTTAACTATCTTGCAAGTGGAGCACTTACCCTAAACTTCACCTGGCAGCAAAAGAAGATGTTTTTTTTTTTCAGATGTCAAACACTATATATGGGACGAACCACTGCTTTATAGGAAATACGGGGATACAATTTACCGAAGGTGTGTGCCAGAAGATGAGGTCAAAGATATTTTATTTCATTGTCACTCATCGTCTTACGACAGACATTTAGGAGTTTCGAGAACAGCTGCAAAGATTTTACAAGCAGGATTTTTTGGCCAAATCTATTTAAAGACACAAAAATTTTGTGCAGTCTTGTGACCAATGTCAAAAGACCGAGAACATCACTAGGAGAAATGAAATGCCACTGAATTGCATCCTCAAAGTGGAATGTTCGATGTATGGGGAGTAGACTTCATGAGCCCTTTTCCCTCATCATGTGGAAACAATTATATTTTAGTAGCAGTGGATTATGTATCAAAATGGGTAGAAGTTATAGCTTCTCCTACCAGTGACACCAAAACAGTGACCAAACTATTTAAGAAGGTGATTTTTTCCATGGTTCGGTGTACCCAGGGCAGTTATTAGCGACAGGGGTTCGCACTTCATTGAAAGACAATATGAAAAGTTGCTAAAGAAATACGGGGTAAGCCACAAAGTAGTGACACCCTACCATCCCCAGACTAAGATTTCCAACCGGGAGATCAAATCAATATTAGAAAAGACAGTGTCCAATTCACGAAGAGACCGGTCATTGAAATGGATAATGCTTTGTGGGGATACCGTACTGCTTTCAAGACTTCAATTGGTACGACCCCGTTCTAACTTATGTATGGGAAGCTATGTCATCTTCCAATAGAGTTGGAATACAAGATCTATTTGGCGATTAAACAGCTTAACATGGACCTGAAGTTAGCAGGAGATAAAAGGAAACTCCAATTAAATGAGCTCGATGAGTTGAGGATGGATGCCTACGAACATGCCAAATCTTACAAAGAGATGGCATGATCAACATATCATGCAAAAAGAATTCAAGGAAGAAGACTCGGTATTATTGTTTAATTCAAGATTGAAGCTTTTTCCTGGGAAGTTAAAATCAAGATGAACAGGACCATTCCAAGTCAACAAGGTTTACCCGTTCGGAGCAGTCGACATCTGGAACGATGAGCATGGAGAATTTAAAGTAAACGGGCAGCATTTAAAAAAATATCTCCACGACGTGCAGGCTGAGGAAAACACGCTGATATACGTTTTGAATCCACGCCCACCTGAATAACTCGAAAAGCGGTCGAGCTAAAGACCTAAAATAAGCACTTCTTAGGAGGCAACCCAAGGGTTTCATTTTAATTCGTTATCCATATGTTGTTCTCTTAGATCAATCAAGTATTTTTTTTGTTGGATTTTTGTTTTCAGGGTGTGCATTAGCCTCCACGAGCTGGACATGATCATTTCATTGGCGTGGGGGCATCGGAGGGGTCAAAAAGGAGGAGAGTGAGACACTACGCATATAAGGGAGTCGGCCGTGTGACTCTACACGGCCGTGCAAAGTCGACAGAGGAGGAAATGTCACAGGTCGTGTGAACCCACACGACCATGTGACCTTTGTAGAAAATGAACAACACACGGTCATGCCAACTAGCATGGTCGTGCGAAGCCGCCCGAGAAGAAGAGTGCACAGGCCGTGTCGATTGACACAGTCGTGCGAAGTTACAAGGGAGAGGGCGTGTGGAGTCTTACACGGCCTGACCCAACCCCACTTCTATTAGGGCACGGGTGTGTGGAGGATTACATGGTCGTGCCGCTGACTTCATCCACCTCCCCAGACCCCCCCCCCCCCCCCCTTTCTTTTCCCTTCCTCCAACAAGTTCCCAAATTGCTACCACCCATCACCCATCATCCGTGATGTCGAATATCATCGAAGGAAGCTCTTGTCAAAGGAAAGGGAATGAGTTATTGGTTGTCTCAAATGAAGGAAATGCATGCCTAAAAGGTATATCTAACAACTTCGGCATTACTTTCTCTAGTGATGAACAATTGCATCGTTATTATTCTTTATCTAAATGTTTTATTTTGAGCACTAGGTTTATGAACCAAGAAACCTTGGAAGTGTTAGGATTTAGGAATGATATTGATTGATTGCTTGATAGAATAGGTTGGACTAACTTAATGACTACGAAGTACCCAACTTATCCTCGTATCGTCTTAGAAATTTTAAGCTCAATCGCTGTTAACAATGTTCAAGGAGGAGGAAAATTAAAATTCCGTTTGTTTAATGATGACTATGAATGGAGTCTTGAGGATTTTAATGCATGCTATGATTTGCCTAGGGATGGAGTTTATACAATTCTACGTGCTTTTGAAAATTCAAACTTATGAGAATAAATTGTTGGACAGTCTCACTTTAATTCACATGTTTCTAATGGCACTAGTATCGTTAATCCAATTTTTCAATATGTCCATTTGATGATGAGGAACACGATATTTGGAAGGGGTGTAAAGAAGGAATTTTAAGACTTTCTGACTTGTATTGTTTATGGGCAATGATAGAAAATGTGTCTATTAATTCTAGATATTTCTTTTTAAGGCACTTGGTAACATTAGGGAAGGCTTCTTCCTCTACCCCCATTGTTTTAGGAGGATTTCTTATTCATATTGTAGTAATGCTAGGTTATGATCTTAGTGGTCTTGAAATACTTGAAGGTGTTTATCGAATGGATCTAAATTTTTGTTTAACCACTCATTTAATTTGTCGTGAGAAATATGGGTATAGTCTTGTTGTTAAGGATAGTTTTCCCTTTAGATTGCCCAACCCGACTTTGACCACGATCCATGTTAAGGAGAATTTGTGTTTGACTTTAGCGAAAAAATAGTTTAACCCACCTCCATCCTCCATTCATAGAGATATGCCTTCGGTTAGTCGAGATATTTTGCGATTCAATTTCCAAGAATTTCGTCCCATTATTAACTCTCTTCATCATGACTTGGAACAAACTAACAGATTGTTTACTAGAAACATTTGCATGAAGGACGAGCAATTTAAGCGCTTGCAGGACTGTTTTAAGAGTGAGAGAGATTCATGCACACGAATGCTTGAATTCATGGATGCTCATAGGAAGAGAATGGTTTGGAACGAGGATTTTAGGTGGTTTATGAGAAACTTTCAGAGTATTATAGATGGACTGTTCTCATATCATAAACATGTAAGGGACATGAGATGGGTCATTGAGGCTTATCCTGGGCTTCTCGATCTCCCCTAACTTCAGCCTCATCGACAGTTTTGATTTCATTGAGACGTTGAAAAGTCTAAGTCTAGGGGGTGTTGTGTTTGCATAACCTGAGTCAAGTCAAGTCTTTTTCCTTGTCCTTCTGCATATTTATTTATTTTGCTTTATCTACTTGCATTTCATTTTATTTTTCGGTTTCATATTGCACTTTCTTTTCCCACTTGTAGTTTTTCATCGTGTTTATTTTGGAAAAAAAATAATAGTTTTGAGGCATATTTGAGAGCATCGAACCTTCTACTTCTTGTGCTGACTTGTCTAATAGCAAAACGACTAGCACGTGTATTTTCTTAGTTCATGCGTCGTAGAGATAATGTTAGTATGTTTGGTGTACCTCCTTTCTCTATCTTTAGTAGCATGAAATAAGCTAAGTATTGTACGGAGTTTAGTATAAGTTTTGGCCTAACCTTAAGGATCTTACTTTCACTACACTTAAGCTTGAATAGTAGAAGTATTTTGAAATAGTTATGATTCATCCAATTTGTTTAGTATTTGTGTTCCCATGGGGATTCCTTAATTATATTTTGGTTACTGGATGACCTAGGATCATGGAAGCTCATTTGAAAAAATCTAAATCTCAACATTTGCATCTTGTATTTGTGATTAGTGCTACACTTTTATATATATATATATATATATATATATATATAAGAAAAAAAAAGTTGAATAAGGGATAAAAAATAGTTGTCGTGAGTGGAAACTAACAATTTACCCCTTTGAGACCGAGTTAGGTTACTGGGGAAATAAATGTTATGTTTCTTTTGATTCCGAATAGTATCCTTTGAGACCTTGTGTAATTTAAGGGAAATAAATTAAGTGTGTGGCAGGTAAGTGCCTATCAACGGGAACATTAGGAACTCAATTGTATGACGACTTGACTAGGACAGAAAATTGAAACTTGAAGAGCTTGAGTCACTTATTACACCAAGCACAAAGAACTTATGATTAGCCCATACTTAGGTTACTCCACAAACATGCTTATCAATGAAACTAGTTGATAGAGTTAGGTGAATGCACTAGGGATTATGATACACTATAGGAACTCATGAACATAGATTGCAGCATTTTGCTTGAGGACAAGCAAAAGTTCAAGTCTAGGGGTGTGATGTGCGTAGATATTATGATCGTTTATGCATATTTTAACTCACATTCACTTACTTTATTTGTATATATTCTTCGCACAATCATCTCTCCTATTGTTTATTTAGTATTAATTACTCTTTTGTCGGAGATCTACTCTTTGTTTGAATTTGTATTGACCAGGATAACTTTTGGAGTGAAAACGACGATTGTCAACGCATCGGAGCAAAAGCAGAAAACCACTTGACACCGACTGTGCAACCCTACATAGCCATGTGGCCATTCCCGAGAGAGAGCAGCACACAGTCGTGCGACCTCGCACGACCGTACCTCACGACCATAGTCGAAGGAAGATATGGTCGTGTGGATCTCGCACGGTCGTGCCACTCTACCCGAAGAAGGGGAGGAGCTGGGCGTGCGGATCTCGTACGGTCGTCCCACTCTACCCGAAGAAGGGAAGGAGTTGGTCGTGCGGATCTCGCACGGCTATGGCACGTGTCGTGCGGCGCCTATGCCCTAACCTATAAAAGGGCTCATAACCCTTCCCCTTGGGGAGCCAAAAAAGAGAGATACACCTTGGTGTCGTTCCAGGCCGTCCCAGACCTCTGTTCGACGATCCGAGATCACCTCCATCATCGCATCAACTCCAGAAGCAAAGGATTGGATCCGAAGATCACTCAACGTCATTGAATAAGCATCTCTATTCCCTCTCTCTTCTTGTCTGGGGATTGAATATTTAATTATACTATGTCTTTGGGTTTTTCCCCTGCATTTATGAAGTAGATTCTTTGTTCTAGGATCAAGGAGTAGTTGTGGATAGGTTATGATGTAAGTTTCATGCTTATGCTTTTACTCATTGAATGATTTTGCTTGTCTTGTTTCTATTTGATATGCATGAGACTTGTTTGCTTTAGATTACCATGTCGTATTAATTGATTGTGTTGGGATTGCTAATTTTGTAAAGAGAGGATCTTAGATCGTACACCCGAGGGGTCCTAGTGACAAAGGTAATCCGTTCACGGAGATCTAGGATACTCCCTCAAAAGGAAAGGTAATTTCTCCACAAAGAAGTAAGAAACCAAACCAAACCCCTGTCTTTATCCTTAATGATACCGATCAGGTTTACATTCTTGTGATCTACCGAGGCGCCCTAGTGACAGGGGTTAACCATAATAGGATTTCACAGGGATCTTCTCTGTTTAGTGCTTAAGGGTAGTAGCTATAACTTCCGACGAGTACATGTTGATTGACAATAAGGAAAGGATAAAACATGATACATTAGTTACCACCACAATGAAACCAAACTCCTAGAGCTCTTCCCAAACCAAGTAAAACTCTCTCTCTTTCTCGCTAGTTCTCACATCTACTTCCCAAGTTCTTTTCTTCTCAAGAAATAGTTCACTTACAACCATTGGTAATTTAGCAATTCTACATGAACAATTGTTAGTGCTTATAACCAGTGTTCGTGGGATCAATATTCTTTTATTACTGACGATATATCCGTGCACTTGCGGAAGCGTAACAGAGCTACATCGGAAGAAAGCAGCAGTTTAGGGGGAGCTACGGATAACGAGATCGACAAGGCAAGTCAGATACGATCTCTTCCTCTCGATAAGTTATTTAAATTTGTTAAATTATTAACTAAAGACGGTTACAAATTAGAAAATAAAATTAAAGAGCTAAAATTAATTCTATAAAAATCTTGTCCATTAGAAGATTTTGATAAATTAAAGTTAGAAAATGACAATTTGTAAAAAAAAATAACAAACTTGAAAAATCATACATGCACATATAATACAAGTATTTGAAGATATAATTTGAACTGGTATTTTAAATATCACAAAGGACAAATTAGAAAAATTTCTCATAAATACATTCCAAAGAAATTCCTAATTAACCAAGTTGGAAGGAACCTATATTGGGTTCCAAAGATTTGTCTTAATTAAAGTTTAGTTAGGACTTAGGACTTTCTGAGAGTACATTAAACGTTTAATTTCCTTATGAGGCTTTATTTAGAAAGTGGTTGTTACTCCAATAACCAAGAAGGTTTAGTGCCTCGTCACAGCCTGGAAGTCAAGTATTGAAATAAAATGTTTAATTGACTAACTGATATAACATTAAATTGAAATTAGATAATTCTTTAAATAGTTACTCAAACACTTTTTTAAAAATTTCTCAAAAATATTTTTGCTCAAAAATTTGTTTAACTTAGAATTTACTTTTTTTCAAAAGTTGTAAAACTTAGAAAAATTTCTCATTTTTTTCAAATCTGTTTAACTTAGAGTTTTTTTTGGCTTTCCTTTACAAAAACTTGTAAAACTTTCAAAATGTTTTAAGAGTTAAACTTTATTAATTTTGAAAAAGTACCCTTAGACTTTTTAAGGAACCCCATTTTTTTATGTGATCAAAGGGGAAGAAGGGAATATTAAGTCTAGGGGAGGTAGCTTTAAAAAAAAATTTCTTTTGCACTAAGCTTTAATTTTTTTTTCTTTTGCACTAAGATTTAAATTTTTTATTTTTTTGTACTTTATTATAAAATTTATTGTTTTAACTTTATATTACTTTATGTTTTGTTTACCCTAACTTAACTTGGGTTTCTCACATCAAAAAAGGGGGAGATTGTTGGAACGCCAAGGTTATTTTTGGTGTGATCAACCAAGTTAGGTTAGGTCGTGTTATGTTTTGATCTCTGTGTCTAAGTGTGTAGGAGCTTAGGAGCACAGTAAGTCGAGCGGAAGACGCGGCTAGTGAGAAGAACGGTATGGGAGAGAGCCGATGAGCTTGGTGCGTCAGAGAGACGAGACGCTGCAGAAGAGTACGCTGGTGGACGAGAACGTCTTGCACAACGTTCGAGGGATGAGAAGCTAGAGCGAAAATTTGCTCGAGGAGAAGACTGGAAATTGGATTCAGGTGAGCCTTAATTCGGTTGGTCGAAATCACCCAAGCGAAAAGGAGCAATGGAAGAGCTAGAGTGGAGCTATGGAGCTGCTAGAGGCGCCTTCAACAAGAGTTGAAGGCGCCTCCACGACCTTCAAGCAGAAAGCGCCTTCAATGGCTGAAGGCACCTTCAACCAGCCATGGAAGGCGCCTTCGACCAGGCAATCTAGCCGTTGGTGGAAAGGATAAAGTTTTATCCTGTGCCACGTTAGAGGCACCTTCCAGCCCTATGGAAGGCGCCTTCAGCCTAAGGATAAATTTTTCCAGCGGCTATAAAAAGACTCCTAGATCTAGGAAAAGGATAATAACTTCTGTATTGATTTCCTAGCAATAGTCTGAGTTATTAACGAGCGTAAAAGACTTCTCCGCTTTCAGTGAAGGAAATTTTTAAGAGCTGTCATTTGTCTTGGATTAACAACCAACTAAGTTGTAATCAAGTCAATTCTGATGCTTTTTAATGTTTTATTTAAGTTGTTATTTCTGTTTAATTTTATTTTCTATTGCTACTAACCTAAGTTGAAAGAATGAGAAAGTATTATTTTAAGTGTTTCAGGCAACTCAACCCTCTTCAGTCGATCGACCCGGACCAACAGTTTTATTATAGTGGGTTATCTTATTAGATAAGACATATTTGTCACCACCAAGCTTTATTTAATAAGACTTTATAAAAACATTGTGAGGTCTTATCTAATAAGACTCAAATAAAACATATTCAAGTCTTATCTAATAATACTTCATCGAATAACATAGTTAAATCTTATCTACTAAGATATTATCTAATAATGTGAGTTTGGTTTGAGTTTATTTGAAAAATTCAATTAAATATTAGATTATCATTAATTTAATAAATTTCAGATCTAATTAGAATTAATTTACTAATATAATAAAATTAATGTGAGATTTTAATTATATTTCTAATAAATAGTTACATACTTTACATGTAAAGTGTACCTAGTAAATAGTTCGATGGCTCGATGCTTGTGGTGGTTCGAGTATGTGTTTTATGCGTGGACTTGTCAGGAATATTTTTGAAATACGATACGTGAATTGATAAATTTAAAGAATTGATAAATTTAAAATTGTGGTGTATGATTTGGATAATATTTTGAAAATTGGGTGTATGGTTATGACTGCATGATTTAGTAAGATGCCCAGTTATGAAATAAAGTATCCTCGTGAGAATTATAAAGAACCTTTTTTTTCTTCTCTTCATTTTTCAGGATTAAAAAATTAGTTTAAAAATCCTTTTTATTTAGATGAAGTACAACGGATTTGCCCAACCGGTTGCTTCCTTGAAGATCGATAGGCACCTGCTGCGTATTCGGTAAACTGGTTGCTTCCTACAAGCTCGATAGCCACCTGCTGCAGCTAGCAGAATGTATATCTCCGTTGTAAGAGCTATTGAGTCCAACCCGACTTTGGTCCCGTTCCCGTTTTAGTTTCTTTCCCATCCATTTCTTCATGTTCTTGGTTCGAATCTCGTGTTGGTGTGGTTCCAAAGCATTATCTGAAAATGGTAGAGATGACGTTATGAGCATGGTGCCTTGAGGATTAATTGATATAAGACTTCTTAAAAAGTTTTCTTCCGATCTTGAGCACATGGAGATGAGTTAATAAAATGTTAATACTTAGAAATCATGGAAGAATCCTTGTCACACCCCGGGGGTCCCAGTCCGAAGAAATTTCGACAATACCTCCCCTGTACGACGGACAATATGAAACATTACTACATACAAAATATATATCAGCCACACTCGGCTGGAATATATACACAGTAAAAATAATATAACCATGCAATTAATATACACAGCCAACCTGGCTAGACATAAATGAATAAAAACAATCACACAGTTAACAACAACCCACACGACTGGAAACATGCACAGCAGAAGATACAAAATAATACGAACGTAAAACTAACAACGGCACTAACAAAAATGTCTGCAACCACCAGACTAGACTCCAAAATTTCACATCGACTCATTGAAAAGCAAAATACACAAAATCAACATACCATCCAAACAATACTAAAACAAAACAAGAAAACTATCCTCGAGTGTGACGTGGGACTGGCAGTCGACATCTCTCCAAGCATCCATGACTCATCTACCTGTTACCTGGCGAAAGAAAATCATTTTGCGAGGTGGTGAGTATTAGAATTCAGCGGGTAAAGAAAGATAGTGCATGAACATAATGTACAAATAGAAATTGGGCCAAGAGTATACAGTCTCATAAGAGAGATAGCAGATACTACAATAGAACCAAAATAAATGCTCATACCTGAAACCATATCCTAGGCTAGGTATAGTAGGTCAGAACTGATACTAATCTGCTACAGTACTGCTCATAACTATAGAGGTAATAAGCAAGGTATATACAAATATCCAATGACTAAACATTTACAATGAGAATATATCTCAACACAAGTAAGCATATCAGCATACGTGAACGACAGCAGTAAACAAGCAATAACAACATATATTAACAGCATCAATCATAGCAAATATAATAACAGCGTATGCACGGATGGTCACTCCCGCTCACCTCTCCGCACCATGACCTCTGTATGGTCGAGAGGCCGGGTCAGTGACAGACTGTAGCTAACTATCTACATCTGTGACGGGGTCCCTGCTGCTCGTACTCCAGCTACCACTCACACGAGTGGCCGAGTACGGCACGACAGGACAAGCGGCATCAACCCCAGCTACCACTCTCACGAGTGGCCGAGGATGCGGCATGCAAGCAATGATTTAATGCGAACAATGCAACAGTCATCATATATATATATATAAGCAGAAACAGGTATGCTACATGAAGTCAGCATGCTTAACATCGTACATAAATAAGCAACAGTCAAAACATACAAACATGGTATCTATTATCTGCTACTGATCATGGACAACAACAAGAGACTGTACAGATATGGAACGAATTTCTCAAAGATTGCGTGGAAGTATCAACCGCATGAAAGTAAGAGTGGAGTCAAGGTAAACAGTCTTTATCCCAAAATAATTCATGCACTAAGGTCAAAGTACTAAAAGAAAACAAAGCAAGAAGTATCCGCCTTAAATGTAGACCGAGCTAAACAATCTCCACGTCGAAATGCTCGTCTCGAATTACAATCCTGTAAATCACATAATGTACAATTCAACTAATTGCATAAACTACAACTAACTAAACCCAAACCCAATTTAATAATAGCACCACAAGTGCACATCATTAACTAGTCATTCGTATTGGGTAGGCATGACTCCATTCATGAACCCGAGAACGTCAAGGGAAAACAGAACATCATAACCATTCACAAATCTACAGCTAACTCTATTAAATCCTATTCGATCATACACATCTCAAGACATTAAAGGAGGAACATCTTTATTATACATTACCTTATCCAGGAGACCCAAGTACCCATTGAATAAATCTATCCTCATTATCCCTAACCTAATTCATTCATATCATTCTTCACAAATAGACATGCTTACTGATTAAGACAACTTCCATATAAGAAACCACCTAAATTCAAATAGTGCATAAACCAACTAAATACCTTGAGGCAGTAGGGAAAGAACAATTACTTTGAAGGTGTCGAGTCTCAAGCCACATACGAAAATCCGAACAACCACCAAGACGCCAAAACCAACTCACAAACCACTATATCAATTTTGATAAATCCGTTGCAAGCCGTAAGGAAAACCAGCACTAAACTCATCTTATTAGCCCAGCAGAAACAAGCACATATTGAAGTTTGTAACTAAGAAATTCGGCAACACAAGGAACAAGGAAACATAGTCTTCCCTAATCTAACACCAACATCAATCTGACCATGATTCTAGAAGCAAAGAAGAGAAGCAAAACCATCATAAATCGATCCCCAACCCATCTCAAAACTTCTCGATATAGCACAGGGAACCTAAACCTCGATAATTCTAGCAACATCCACAAGAAGGAACCAAAACAGCAACAAATCCCCAAATCTAATGCTGGAAACCAAAAAGAGCCGCAAGAACCAACAAAAACAACATGGAAACCTCGAATCACATCTTAATCAACCAAAACAATCAACCTAATCGGCATATTCCACTTCTCCTAAGCATCTATCCCTTACCTCATGGGAATTATACTAACATAAAGATGTACTTGCTGGATCAATTAGGGCACAGCGCGAAGAGAGGAGGTCGGCGACTGTGGCTCGTCACAGTGTCTCTGGTGTTGGCGCGAGGAGAGGCCAAGGCTCGGGAGTAGGTGGCGGCGGCACGTCTTGGCGAAGAGGAAAAGAGGGGATCACAAGAAGGGAATCGGCCGATGCTTGCCTGGGTGAGGCTCGGGGAGAAGAAGCTCAGCGCGATCAAGGAAGCTAGGGCACGGCTAGGGGGGGTTTCGGCGGTGAAAAGATTCTGGGCTCCTTGCTTGATTTCCGGCAATCTCCGAGTGTCTTCGGCTATGAGAGGAAAGACAATGGTCGGGTCGGAGCTCAGGGGTCGGTGTCGGCCATCCGGTGGCTGGCGATCGGTGTCGGGCCGAGGCAGTCGGCGGTGACGCAAGAGAGGAATCGGTAGGGGAAGAGGAGAGGTGCGCGGGTGAGGATGCTAGGCACGACAATTTAGGTTTTTATAATATAAACTTAGGTTTAGATAAATTAAAACCTAAGTTTATTCCTCAATCAACTGCCATATTTGGATATTCCAAATGGACCTTTTCCAAAACCTATAATTTTATCCCCTGAAAATATGTCATACGAGTTCCGATTAAATCCCAGAAAATTTCTAAAAATTCCTGAAAAATCTAATAAAATTATTTGTCAAATAACCCTATTTTAATTATTATTTTATTATCGTATTTTACATTCTCCTCCACTAATAAAAATTTGGTCCCCAAATTTACTACTAACTCAGGAATCCTCATCTAAGGATAACAACCAAAGAATACACCCATATTTTACCCATTCTCTACAAAACTAGAATTTGAAATTGGATTTAATCATGTACCAGGTTCTGTAAATAGTTTACACCAATCTATCATTTGATATTTGTTGGTTCCAATCTAGTTAACCTAATAGATGACACAACCAATAGATATACTCTCTGATTATTGATAGGTCTGTCTAAAGATTGGTCAATTCTTCTTAATCTTTAATATGTAAGTCCTTTATTTACCTTAGATTGTTTTGCTACTTGATGCAGTATAAGATTTAAGTACACATGGTACGAACAACTAGACAAGTACTAATAAATATGTACGATGACAGCATACAAACATACCTCCTATAACTTGGAGATGTCCTGCCACTGCCTGGTCCCACAACTCGAGAGTCACATCGAAGAATCAAATTACAAAGCGAAAACAAAATAACCAAAATCTCGAAAATAGGCATCATAAAACCTCGCTCTGATACCACTAAATTGGTATCAGATTAACTCGAAAATACCGAACACGAAAAACAAATCGCACAATCCGAAACACATAAATAGGCTTCGCAACCTGCGCTCTGATACCACTAAATTGGTATCAGATTAACTCGAATATCTTGAACACGAAAAACAAATCGTAAAATTTGAAACATAAAAATAGGCTTCGTAACCTCGCTCTGATACCATTAAATTGTCACGCCCCGGGGGGGGGGGTCTCTGTCCGAAGAAATTTCGACAGCACCTCCCCTGTACGGCGGACAATATGAAACATTACTACATACAAAATATACATCAGCCACACTCGGCTGGAATATATACACAGTAGAAATAATATAACTACGCAATTAATATACACAGCCAACCTGACTGGACATAAATGAATAAAAACAACCACACAGTTAACAACAACCCACACGACTGGAAACATGCACAACGGAAGACAAAATAATACGAACGTAAAACTAACGACACTAACAAAAATGTCTGCAACCACCAGACTAGACTCCAAAAATTCACATAGACTTATTGAAAAGCAAAATACACAAAATCAACATATCATCCAAACAATACTAAAACAAAACAAGAAAACTATCCTCGAGTGTGACGTGGGACTGACAGCCGACATCTCTCCAAGCATCCATGACTCATCTACCTATTACTTGGCGAAAGAAAACCATTTTACGAGGTGGTGAGTATTGGAATTCAGCGGGTAAAGAAAGATAGTGCATGAACATAATGTACAAATAGAAATTGGGCCAAGAGTATACAGTCTCATAAGAGGAATAACAGATACTACAATAGAACCAAAATAAATGCTTATACCTGAAACCATATCCTAGGCTAGGTATAGTAGGTCAGAACTGATACTAATCTGCTACAGTACTGCTCATAACTATAGAGGTAATAAGCATGGTATATACAAATATCCAATGACTAAACATTTACAATGAGAATATATCTCAACACAAGTAAGCATATCAGCATATGTGAACGACAGCAGTAAACAAGCAATAACAACATATATAAACAGCATCAATCATAACAAATATAATAACAGCGTAAGCATGGATGGTCACTCCCGCCCACCTCTCCGCACCATGACCCCTGTATGGTCGAGAGGGTCCCTGCTGCTCGTACTCCAGCTACCACTCACACGAGTGGCCGAGTGCGGCACGACAGGACAAGCAGCATCGACTCCAGCTACCACTCTCACGAGTGGCCGAGGATGCGGCCCCTTTTTAACGACTCTCTCGACCGCAAGGGAGAATTGATCGTTGACATGTATGCAATGACATGATGCAAACAATGCAACAGTCATCATATATATATATAAGCAGAAACATGTATGCTACATGAAGCCAGCATGCTCAACATCGTACATAAATAAGCAACAGTCAAAACATACAAACATGGTATCTATTATCTGCTACTGATCATGGACAACAACAAGAGACTGTATAGATATGGAACGAATTTCTCAAAGATTGCGTGAAATTATCAAGCGCAGGAAAGTAAGAGTGGAGTCAAGGTAAACAGTTCTTATCCCAAAATAATTCATGCACTAAGGTCAAAGTACTAAAAGAAAACAAAGCAAGAAGTACCCGCCTGAAATGTAGACCGAGCTAAACAATCTCCACGTCGAAATGCTCGTCTCGAATTACAGTCCTGTAAATCACATAATGTACAATTTAACTAATTGCATAAACCACAACTAGCTAAATCCAAACCCAATTTAATAATAGCACCACAAGTGCACATCATTAACTAGTCATTCGTATTGGGTAGGCGTGACTCCATTCATGAACCCGAGAACGTCAAGGGAAAACAGAACATTATAACCATTCACAAATCTACAGCTAACTCTATTAAATCCTATTCGATCATACACATCTCAAGACATTAAAGGAGGAACATCTTTATTATACATTACCTTATCCAAGAGACCTGAGTACCCATTGAACAAATCTATCCTCATTCTTCACAAATAGACATACTTACTGATTAAGATAACTTCCATATAAGAAACCACTTAAATTCAAACAGTGCATAAACCAACTAAATACCTTGAGGCAGTAGGGAAAGAACAATTACTTTGAAGGTGTCGAGTCTCAAGCCACATACGAAAATCCGAACAACCACCAAGACGCCAAAACCAACTCACAAACCACTATATCAATTTTGATAAATCCGTTGCAAGTCGTAAGGAAAACCAGCACTAAACTCATCTTATTAGCCCAGCAGAAACAAGCACATATTGAAGTTTGTAACCAAGAAATTCGGCAACACAAGGAACAAGGAAACATAGTCTTCCCTAATCTAACACCAACATCAATCTGACCATGATTCTAGAAGCAAAGAAGAGAGGCAAAACCATCATAAATCGATCCCCAACCCATCTCAAAACTTCTCGATATAGCACAGGGAACCTAAACCTCGATAATTCTAGCAATATCCACAAGAAGGAACCAAAACAACAACAAATCCCCAAATCTAATGCTGGAAACCAAAAAGAGCCGCAAGAACCAACAAAAACAACATGGAAACCTCGAATCACATCTTAATCAACCAAAACAATCAACCTAATCGGCATATTCCACTTCTCCTAAGCATCTATCCCTTACCTCATGGGAATTATACTAACATAAAGATGTGCCGGATCAATTAGGGCACAGCGCGAAGAGAGGAGGTCGGCGGCTGTGGCTCGTCACAGTGTCTCTGGTGTTGGCGCGAGGAGAGGCCAAGGCTCGGGAGTAGGTGGCGGCTGCGCGTCTTGGCGAAGAGGAAAAGAGGGGATCACAAGAAGGGAATCGGCCGATGCTCGCCTGGGTGAGGCTCCCCATCAAGGAAGCTAGGGCACGGCTAGGGGGGTTTTCGGCGGTGAAAAGATTCTGGGCTCCTTGCTTGATTTCCGGCAATCTCCGAGTGTCTTCGGCTATGAGAGGAAAGACAATGGTCGGATCGGAGCTCAGGGGTCGGTGTCGGCCATTCGGTGGCTGGCGATCAGTGTCGGGCCGAGGCGGTCGGTGGTGACGCAAGAGAGGAATCGGCAGGGGAAGAGGAGAGGTGCGCGGGTGAGGATGCTAGGCACGACAATTTAGGTTTTTATAATATAAACTTAGGTTTAGATAAATTAAAACCTAAGTTTATTTCTCAATCAACTGTCATATTTGGATATTCCAAACGGACCTTTTCCAAAACCTATAATTTTATCCCTTCAAAATATGTCATACGAGTTCCGATTAAATCCCATAAAATTTCTAAAAATTCCTGAAAAATCTAATAAGATTATTTGTCAAATAACCCTATTTTAATTATTATTTTATTACCGTATTTTACAATCCTTGATAAAGGTTCTCCGACGCTCAAGTCAGTACTAATCCAGACGGATGAATGAAGGACAATAATGAATGTGCATGCAATAGTAAGTCGTAGATGTTCAGAGAAAGTACCTTCACCATGGAGAGGATTCCCCCTTTATATATCATCTCACACAACCTCCGTAATCATGAGGTGACGAAGTGTGTTAGAGTGTGTTAGGTAAAGGAAAGTATATATATATACAATAATTATCAGAGGAATCTTTCCTTTATCAATATATATCTATTTTATGATTTATAGCTTATGCTTGTTGGTTGCTATGCGGAATATCATACCGGTTCCCCTGTACAAAAATTTTGTACATGTCTTGAACCTTTACTAACAACCTATTGTGTTCTTTATAAATTAAATTAGGAATCGCAAACGCAACTTAACATTATTGATTCCAAATTTAACTTATCTGTTCTTAGAGGTTTAGACTTGGATTGCAAATAATACTTAACATTATTGATCCAAATCCACCCATATTACAAATTCAATTAAATATTAATTTCAGAAATCGACTTCCAAGTTAAACATGACGAGGCACTAGGTCTTCTTGGGTATGGGAGCATCCACCACTTCCTAGACAAAGTCTTTTAATGAAATATAATATTTAATTTCCTTATATAAACTTAGGTTTAAAAAAAAATAACAATCGAATCACAAATTCGAAAAATAAAAAAAAACACAATCTCGAATCACAAATTCGAAATCTAGAATCATATGCCTCTTGTGTTTGGTATTTCAAAACTTATACAAAGAAAACTAGTATGATGCGGAATAAAATTACTAGTTATACCTTTGTTTGTAAACAACAACCTCTTGATCTTCTATCGTATTCCTCTTCTTATCTCGGACGTTGTGTGGTCAACGATCTACCGAGATGAGAACCACCAAGACAACTTCCTTCTTCTATGTTTCGGCCACCAACCTTCAAGCTCCAAGGGATGCAAGAGCAAAGCTTCCTTTCTCTCCTTCTCCAAGCAAAATCTGGCCACCACAAAAACTCCAAGAGATGTTGAGGTTCGGCCACAAGAAGAAGGGAGAAGAGAATAGGACCGGCCACACCAAGGAAGAAAAGAGAGAGAGATAATAGAATATGTGTTGTTAGGTGATGCACCTCTACCATCTCTTTTATATTATTTGGTCTTGGCAAATAAGAAAATTTAATTATAATTAAAATCTCTTTATATTCCTTACCATAGGTTAATAAGGAAAATTTAACTAAAATTCCTTTTAACCCATGCTATGGCCGGCCACATCATATGCTCCAAATAATGCAAGTTTTAAACACAAAATTAAAACTTTCTTATTTGTTTCCGAAAATTTTTAAAATAAAAATCTCTCTATTAGTTTTCCCTTCATGGTTAGTTATAAAAGGAAATTTTATAATTTAAAATCTCTCTATTAAAACATGTGGATAATTTCCAAAAAGGAAAGTTATCTTTAAAATTTAAATCTTCCTCTCAATCTATAAATAAGAAAAGATATCAAATCTTTTCTTAATCTTTTGTAGAAACTATAATAGGAAAATTTTAATTTTAAAACTATCTTTTATATCATCAAGATAGTTACAAAAAAGGAAAGTTTTATCAAAAATTAAAATCTTCCTTTTAACTACAAATAAGGA